>NC_054707.1:64085128-64230128 GCF_016097555.1 Gigantopelta aegis | reverse complement strand
GTAGTTACACGCGTATAAGACATAAACAGGTTTTGTAAATTCGACCCCATTAGTCTGCTTTAAAATAAACTTGCTAGTTGTATACGTCTGTGGTTTTAGAAACTTATTAAACTGCCGGTTAATCATTGTGTATATAAAACACATTATAAAATTAGCCTGATTCATATTGTTTTATACATTATAGTTGCCATAGCAACATAAATGGTGATTGTGCAGTATACATATTTACAAAGAAAAACACTAAACACACACTAAACACATTTTGTTGCTCAGGATATATTTAAGTTTCGAAATTTTTTTTCAAAAATGTATAGTTTGAAAACCTTACACTACTTTTTCTTTTTAACCAGAAATAAAGTTATAAAATGTATGAGATGTTTGTTTTGTCATACACTATAGTACACTATAGTACATTATACAGTACAAGCCCTTCGAGTTATCTGATCTTGGCCATGGTTTATTGAGCACATTATATGACTTGGATAAGTGTCATATTGCCATATTAAAGCATTACCCACTCTCGAGGGCATTCCACATAGCTATTCTGCACTTTATCACAGCCAGTTATGTTCCCAATATCTAGACCATCGATCTAGGTGGAGTGAGAATCCCTAACCGACTGGATATATTTGCATAACACTCTGCCCGTAGGTGACCTTTTAAGTCCTGTTATCAACGCTTTGAGCCATCATGGATTATAAAACACGAAAAAAAAACCTACTACTTAGCAATTAGCATATTTTTCATAAACAAGAAAGGGTTTGTAATTTGTCCTGTACGCGTCTGTTCACATGGTTTAGAGCGTTCTTTACATTTTGACCATGAAATGTCAGAATCTAAATATTTTATAACTAGGCTACTTGCGTAGAGCGATCGAATGGAAGCGCAACAGGTCGGTATCGATTGTGAGATCCATCTCTACATCTCGGTTGACTCACGGGGTTTCTGGACGATGATTTGTTTGCTTGGTGTTGGATGCTTAATTTGGTAGTGTTGGTATTTTTGTTGTTGTTTTTCAGTGGGGGTTGGGTGGGTTTTTTTAAGGGGGATGGGGTATTTATTTTGTTTCTTCTTCTTTCTTTTTGTCAGTCTTTCTTTCTTTTTCTTTTTTTTCTTCTTCTTCTTTTTTTATGGGGGGGGGGGGGGGGGGGGGGGGGGGGGGGGGGAGGGGTGAGGGGTCTTTGTTTGTTCCAACAATTGATCCATCACTAATGTCAAACGCCGTGGTAGGTGCCATCCAATTTGCATTTTTTTTTCTGATTATTATTCTATTTAATTTGTCATTTTTATTCTACCCGTTGACAACATGATTGCAAAATATCTTAGATTCATCCTGGAGATTAAAAGTAAATAAATAAATAAATAAATAAGTAAATAATACTTAAACAAACCAAAAAAAACAGAGAAAAGCTTTACGGTGACACGTCTATCAGTAGGCTACTCGTACGAAGAGTCAGGGGCGGGACGTAGCCCAGTGGTAAAGCGTTCGCTCGATGCGCGGTCGGTCTGGGATCGATCCCCGTCGGTGGGCCCATTGAGCTATTTCTCGTTCCAGCCAGTGCACCACAACTGGTATACCAAAGGACGTGATATGTACCACCCTGTATGTGGGATGGTGTATATAAAAGATCCCTTGCTGCTAATCGAAACGAGTAGCCCATGAAGTGGCGACAGCGGGTTTCCTCTCTCAATATCTGTGTGGTCCTTAACCATATGTCTGACGCCATATAACCGTACATAAAATGTGTTAAATAAAACCTTTCTTTTTTTTCGTATGAAGAGTATGCCGTCCTTTATAAATATAAAGCATACATATATTTACGTCCATACATTTCTCGGTAGGCTGTGAAAGCAGGTGCCTTGATAAAGATCAGATAATTGCCCAGTGAGTATGGAGACCAAATATTTGTCAGGGATGTGACAGTAATATTCAGTTGGAGCTCGCAAACATCAAGTGTACACACACGCGACACACACGCCATGGAGCGGATTTAGACAATACTTACCCATACAATATTTGGTTATATATGTACACAGTCACATTCGTCCAGCTGTCCAATTTGATTTTCGACGGGATTTTACTTTTAGTAACGTGTTTACATGTCTAATCATTTTAACGAAGCTATAAAAGTATAATACATCTGTAAAATTATAGGGATATTGTTTGCTATTCTGCTTAATTATATAATATAATAATTTAAATTTAAAAAAACAAATTAAAACAAAAAAGACAAATCATAGAAGACAAGATGGGTGGGTGGGTGTCTGGGAGGTTGAGTGAGTGATTTTGTGATTGGGATTCGTGAGTGAGTTTGTGGGTAACCGGGATAGTAAGTGGTGATGAGTGATGAAGTAATTAAATGAAGGAGTGAAGACTGGAGTAATTATTTGATGTAGTGAATGAGTGGTGGGTTTTTAAGTGAAAGAGTGAGTGAGTTGGTGAGTGATGGGGTGAGGGTGAGGGTGAGGGTGAGTGATGAGCGAGTGATGGAGAGTGTCGGTAACGGAGTGGGTGAATGGCAAGTGTGCGGACGTTTCCACAGATGATTTGGGTGAGTGAGTAGATCGGTGGATGGATGGATGGATGGATGGATGGACGTATGAATAGATGAATGGATGGATGGTTGGATGATCTGAATGAATGGATTAGTAGATATGAATGAAGTTCAGAACAAACGGACAAATGAATGGATGGATGGATGGATGAACGTTGCAAGTATAGGAAAACCTGCTTAAATTTAATACCGTTTTTTTTGCAAAGGCCAGTGGCATCCATTGTTATTCTATTGGTCATCTCCTATTTTACCCAGTATTGGTTTTTTAACTTCGAAGCTAGCCTTCTCTATTTTATATATTACTGGCTTGTATGCCTGTCAGTTTGTTTGTTTATTCTCCTGGTGATGTTAGTTTTTACACTGACAAAATGTCAAATACTTCAATTTATTTTTGTTATTATTATAAATTTAATTTTAAAGTGGTTTCAGTGGAAACGATTTTTAAAAAGTGTCATCAAAGCTAATTTAGATAACAGCCTAGTTCCTTTGTTTTGATAATAATAATAATAATAATAATAATAATAATAATTTATGTTGCTTTTTACAACCGTATGTCTTGTTGTCATTCGAAATGTTAGCATAATACACATTTGCACTGATTTGTTTATCACAAAACGTACCTGCGGAGTTTATAATATATCGTCTTGATGTCATGGATTGTAACTCTCACAAATGAATAAATGCCTGTGTGATGTGACAATAAATTAAAATACTGTTATAATCACACCCAGAGGCATGTTTTACTTGCCGATGATGTGTACATTTTTGTAACGTTACAACAGCTTGCGTGTAAAATCAATTACTAGTACATGCCCTGTCAGTGCTGTCTACCACGGCGTTTTAACGTATCAATAACAGCGCATTCTCGTCATACAACACGTCACAGAGGTATTCTCGTGATATAACACGTTACCGAGGTATTCTCGTGATATAACACGTCAAAACGCGTGGCAATTGAAGACCGTGTGTATGATGAACGCACAACTTGATAACTTGTAGTTAATTATTGTCATGGAAAGAAATAAGGGATCACACCAACATTTAAAGAAAAGGATAGAATAGATGTTTAAAGGAAAGGGTAACAAAACCCCTAGCCCATAGTGCAAGGAAGATTGTTTGTTTGTTTGTTTTGTTTAATAACACCACTAGAGCATATTGATGTATTAATCGTCGGCTATTGGATGTTGTGGATCCTAATCCGTGTCATTATTTGGCTGAAGAAAATTAAAATCTTCTCTAACAAATAACCTGTCACCCCTAAAATAGTAATGGACATTATCAATGTATTCTTCTTCTTTTGTTTAACGACACAACTAGAGCACACTGATTTATTAAGCATCGGCTTGGATGTCTAACATTTGGTCATTTTGAAATATAGTCTTAGAGAGGAAACCCGTTACGTTTTTCCAGTAGTAGCAAGGGATCTTTTATATGCACCATCCCACAGACAGGATAGCACATACCACGACCTTTGATATACCAGTCGTGATGCACTGGCTGGAACGAGAAATAGCTCACTGGGCCCACCGACGGGGATCGATCCCAGACGGACCGCGCATCAGGCTAGCACTTTACCACTGGGTTACGTCCCGCCCCAGGAAAGAGTGACTGGAAGGAAAACCCTCATCCAGTGTCAGGAAGATGACACCGTGTTACTGACACTGAATTCCATATTACTGACATTCAGTCCAATAGCGGGCGGTCCAGGATCGATCCTCGTCGGTGGACCCATTGGGCTATTTCTCGTTACAGCCAGTGCTCCGTAACTGGTGTAACAAAGGCCGTGGTATGTACTATCCTGTCTGTGGGATGGTGCATATAAAAGATCCTTTGCTGCTAGTCGAAAAGAGTAGCCCATGAAGTGACGACAGCGGGTTTCCTCTCTCAATACCTATGTGGTCCTTAACCATATGTCTGACGCCATATAACCGTAAATAAAATGTGTTGAGTGCGTTGTTAAATAAAACATTTCCTTCCTTCCTTCCGTCCAGTATTAGATATTTGTATTTCATCATTTTGATAACGATTTCAATGTGTTCTACAATACCAAGTATTCCGTTATTTCCTTCTCTTAATTAATATACATAGGTGTGTGGAATACAGTAATAAAAAAGTAGTTTAACATTAGGTTGAGACTTTAAGCCCTTTCAATAACTGATATTCTAAATTGTTATTTTAATTCCCCACCAGGTTCTTGCTTAATTAAGAGGAAACAGATGCACCCCTTTTCCCCTTAACAATAGGATATTAAAAGTGCTTTTGTTGTCTAGCCGGTGAACACATTAAAATAAAATAAAATACTCAGCTGCCTGCGATAAAATAAAATACCATAAATAATGAAGAAAAGACCATCATAAAGACAACGTTACACCTACAAATACCGGGGCGTAGCCTGCTCTGGACCTGCGGGGTGAGGGCGGCGGTTCCAGTATGAACCTAGGGGAACCGTTTGTCTACATTTTGTCTGGACACCTATATGAATAGCCTAATATTGCACTGTAAAATAAATTTGCTTTAGACTTAGCGAGGAGTTCGTTCCAATTCATCCCCACCCTCCGCCACCCCCAGAACATGCCCCTGAAATGCCACAAATACCATAGTGCGTGCCACACTATTATTGACCGTTGAGCGCACAGTTTTTGTTCACTCAGCCATACCTAGAACAGTATTTCCCAGCTAATGGAGAAAAAAAAAAAAAAAAGAAGAATGCGGGCAATTTTCAAACAAATTAGTTGACTTTAATTGAATGCAAACAAAACAGCTTTGACAAAGCTTGTTCTTCACATGTGAGTAAATTACTGTTGCATAGTGCTGAATGTAGCAACATCATGATAAAAAATATTAAATGCTTTGTTAAAATGTAACGTATATATGTGTGCGAGGGATCAAAGGTCACGTAATCTCGCCCCGAGGCCTGAGAAGATAACTGGTATATAACAGTAAATTGTAAATTATTGCCTGGAATCTAGTGTACGAATGTAGCATGGGCAAGCGATGATTTTATTGTATAGTTTAAATTTCAACATCGAAGTTTTACATGGTAATAATGTAACATTTCAATTATAACTGGCTTTCAGTGGCCAATGTAACACAAATACATGTTACAAAAATTAACTTTTAAAGTTATTCATTGAATCTAAAATGAGACTGGTCGCAGATAAAAAAAACCCACAAAAAACCCAGTCTTTTTCAACCTACAAAGAGTTAAAAGTTCGTTTTGATTAACGAGACCACTAGAGCACATTGAGTTATTAATCGTCGGCTATTGATGTCAAACATTTGGTGGTTTTGACATTGAGGAAACACGCAACATTGTTCTTTAGTAGTAGCAAGGGATTTTTTTATATGCACTATCCCACAGACAGGATAACACATACTACGGTTATGATGCACTGACTGGAACGAAAAATAGCTCAATGGGCTCACCGATGGGGATCGATCCCAAACATTGCTAATGACTTGACCATTACTTCGCCGAGGCACTGCAGTGTAAAATCTAATTATCCTTAAGGAGCGTAGCGTGGTCTGGATTAGGGGGTGGGGGGTGGGGGTGGGGGTCGCATATGAACCTAGCGGACCTTTTTCTCTACCTTTTCCCTGAACACCTATATCAATAATGTAATACTGCACTGTAAAAAAACCCCATAAATTACCCCATCCCCACCCCCAAAAAGGAGTTTTTAAAAACCCGAATTCTTACTCGAGTCAATATATAGTGTGAAGGTATTCAAGTCGTGTAACCACTAGTCTCGTATAATCGCACTAATTAAACTTGCACGTCTTCTGCTACAAGTGTATATATAGTAACAATGGGCGGCTGTGTATGCGTTCGTCCTCTTCTTGAAAGGAAGTAGGTTAATGCTTCCTAAGATCGCAAACGAAATCAAACGTTGAAAGAAAACCAATTTATATATCAAGAAGGTACATTTCAAATACCGAAACTCAACGTGGTAAAATTATCTCCTCGGAAAAAAAAAAAAAAAAAAGGGAAGAAAAATACAGGTTTACTGTTAAAGATTTGTTATCGTTACCTTGCACATTATTTACAACTATTGCTTCAGTGTTAGCAAACCTTAGACCCAAAACACACTGGATCTGGGTTTGACGAGTTTGGTACCAGTCTAAAATAAAACACACTGAATTGAATGTGACAGGGCAGACCGCGTCTGAGCTGGCGTCAACTACATATCTTGTAACAGACGTCATAGAACATGCGCTATATTTTCACACTGCCAGACTGGCAGTTGCGCAATGTTAGAGCTTTATTTTATTTTTTCCACAGGAAAGATATATATTAAGCAATGTGAAATTACCTAACAATATTCTAGTCAGCACAGCGCGATTGTGTTGCCATTTCTTTGATCTACGTATGGAAACAAGTGTTACCAGGCTACTCACCCAAAACGAAGAATGGCGTGCTCTTGGACTTAAACTCTTTCTTTCTTTTTTTCTTTCTTTATTAAATTGTAAACATAAAATTATGTGTTTCTGCCATTAGCATATTCAACACCATATCACTCCGTTTGACAGTACACACGCCAGAACTTTTCTACAGCTTTTATAAACAAAGTGATGGCTGAATGCGCATATATATATATACACACACACACACACATACATACATACAGGGACAAATATATACGTTAAGCAAGGTACTGCAAATATTTTTACAGATATATTGCTCAAATATTTTTAGGGCGAAGAACACTTAAATTGTGCTGCTCTTTTTGTCCTTATTGTAAAAAGAATTAATATTATCTGTGTAAATTTCTTCTAATTCCAATGGTTCTTTGCTATGCCATCCCCATTACGTCATAGTATATCTCTGTGTTAACTTTCATCTTCTAGAATGCCTACGGAACTACCCGATATCGAAGAGAAGGCAAAGGCATGGGCATGGACCATGTTCTTGAAGACTCGCTCCAAGGATAACTCCAAGCTAAGATACGAGGACGTGGCGCTGGCCGTTAACTGGGCTAAGGTCAGGTTCATTTCCACAACACCAGAATACTCTGATGAGCGCAAGCTGGATACACCAAACTCACAAGTTGTGTTCAGGTTAGTGTCTGAGCAGGTCACATTTCTTTATAGTCGTGGGACAATATTTAAGTCAGGATTGTTGAGGCTTTTTTTCAAAATTACCTTTTATCAACAGAATATCTATATGTATTCTGTTCCTGAGAATGTACGAAGTAGTTGTTGACATTGCAAACATGGTTTTACCACATGTGAATTTGTATAAGACATACAACCAAAGAAACAGCAGTTTTGTGTGTGTTTTTTTATGTGATTGTCTCATTATAAATTACATCAATCATAAATGTAAAAGCTCGTTAAAATATTTTACCTAGATTCCTTCCACACATTCCCAAATTAATGAATGGATGAATGAATAACAGTGTTTTCATGTACATATTCCGAATGGTTAGACATTATCACGGATACTACCTCTTTCCCACCCCAGGTGCATATATATAAAAATCCCTTGTTGTTAGCGGGAAAAATGTAGCAGATTTCCTTCAAGACTGTCAAAAGTCTCAAATGTTCAATAGCCAATGATTAATAAATAAATCTACCTTGATTTTTGTGGGTTTTAAAAAAAAAAAAAATTAATTTTCAGCCTCTGGTTCCAAAGGAGACCAAAGCATTAATTTAATAATTATTTACTGTTCTTAGTTGTGAGTACATCTATATGGCATTATGAATGCAGACAATGAAATAACTTTGTCCATTCCAGCATTAATTTTGATGCTGAATAAATCACTCTAAATATTTTAGATCCAAATACGAAAACTGGACGAACCACGATCAGGAGCATTCCTTTCAGACCGAGAGAACCACGATGTCCTACTCATCTACCACCGTGTCCAAGGGTTTCACAAAGGGCTTCCACCTGGAGGTGAAACTCGGTCTGCCAGAAGAGGTAGCAGGCGCCACTGCTGGCTTCGGTCGGGACATCACCATGGAAACCACAGAAGAGGACTGTCACGAGAAGTCCATGACATGGTCCATCAACAGCTCGATCAAGGTTGCCCCTAAACACCGGACCATTGCGGAACTGGTTGTGAAGGAGCAGGAGTTTACAGCGTCGTTCAAGATGTTGGTGCAAGTGAAAGGTATCGTGCACGTCGTCGTCACCAACCTGAAAGAAAATAACTGCTTCGTGCAGGCGCTAGAGGGAGACTTCGCCGAGATCATGAAGCGAGACGCAAACGAAAACGGCATCAGAATTAACAACAGGACAGTGACCTTTGAGATGGAAGGCAAGTGCCAGTTCAGGTATGGCGTGGAGCAACACGTGCAGTTGTTCGAGGAGGTTCTAGAGTGAAAGGAATCCGTTGCCAATAGAGACCTGTGATATCTAAACATGAGCAAACAGCTTTACTACATGATATAGCCACTGGCCCTAGTTATTAGACAGAGTAAAATATGACAGCTTTTTTCACCATTAACTTATACATTACTTGAAATGTATTGCTTGTACGTGTGGGTATATATATATATATATATATATATATATATATATATATATATATATATTATCAAGTTTAGCAAATTCAATGTGTTTCTGGTCATCCTCATCAAGTAGCTGAAAATACATTTTATATAAAATACCTTCAAAACTAAGGTCAGCGGCTGTAACAACAAAGAAAACATATTATATTATTTTTTATGAGTAGAGATCATTAGCAAGTTATTGGCTTCAAAAGTCCTATTTGACTAAATGTTCATACTTAAATTGTGATATTTATTGACTTAAATTGTGATATTTATTGAATATGTTTGTCCATATAGATCTTGAGTAGGACCACTAAAAAAAAACAAAAAAACATTAAAAATATAATTTGGATGGGAGACAAGAAAAGAAGATTTTGATTATGTATCACATCATCTTGCACAGTAATTATGCTGAACCAGAGATGTGCCCACCACTCTAAATTACCACCGGCAGTTTCTATCAATTTAGGCTTTTTCGCTCTGCACTAAAAACTTACTTTACAAATTATAGGAAAGCTGATACAAATTCCCCATAATGCAGGTTGACCCATGTGTTCACAATAAGGCCTGTGCTACACCTTTATTTGAGTAATACGCAAGTTTAAATCTGTTCTGCACCCATTACCGCCTGCAACTTCCAGTAATTGTTTTGAAAAATAAATTCATTTAGTTTCAATGACAAAATCCTCACCATTCGAGTGATCACAATTGACAACTCTTCACAAAGTGAAGTCAAAGGGAAAACGTTCAGAATGTTGTGACTGCTAAAATGCCACTCTCTAAGACAATAAATACTTGATATCATTACATGAGGACTGCCACTCTAAAGACTTCATAATATTTATAACTATCATGTACCATAAAAATAAGGAATTCTGCTTAAGTATCCACTTTCATTAATAATCTCATTGGTTTTTACTTAATGCAGGTTCAACTGCCACTTAACATAAATTACCCAACATATATGTAGAATAGAATGAAGAATTATGAGACCTAAAACAAAGAAGATTGGTAGGAATGAACTTGACAATGTGTGATACCGGTGACAGTTCCAGGAATACAATATATTGGTGCCAATATTAGACCAGTTTCATATAACAAGAAGCCCAAGTTACAGAAATCAAAGGCGTAGGAAGGTGCCAAAAAAGGGGGGGGGGGGGGGGGGCACATACATATAATATTATATATGAACCAGTGCTGCTGCTACTGGATCAAGAAAAATGGGGGGGGGGGGGGGGGAGCATATGCTCCCCTTCCCATCCCCGCCAGTGTTCATGATTAATTTTTATTATCTTTGGTGTTAACAACATTTGTTATCTTTTAATTTATCATTTACTATGTCTAAAAGAACATCTGGTAAATGTTGTTAGAAATAACCGAATAACTGTTTTTTAATTAAGTAATGCCTATATTTGTCACATGGAATATAACATACTGGAACCTAGTGCATATACAGTCTACTTTTTTTTATGAAGGACACCCTGTACGAAAACTGCGTCTCTATAAAGAAAATTCCAGGGATATCCATTCTGTACAGTTTATGCATATAAAAGATGCCTTGCTGCTAATGGATAAATGTAGCAGGTTTCCTCCAAGACTAAAAGTCAAGAAGTAGCAAATGTCCGACATCCAGTAGTCGATTAATAAATCAGTGTGCCCCATTGCCCTTAAACAGAACAAACATTTTGTATTTTATTCTAAATATAACCTATTTATAAAGGCAATATTTTGGAGATGCAGTGTACAGGTTTTGACTGTGGGTTCGCACACCCAGTCCCTATTTCACTTTCATATGTTCACCCTATCTTTGAGCACAAAGAAAAAAACTATTTGGTCCATTACTCTTCTGTATTACTAATCTACATCTATGAAATTATTTGTACTGTAAATGATAGCAATTATGGTGAAATTTATATTTTGTATTTCTATAGAACTGCAGAAGCTAATCTATTTGTACATTTTAATAAACTCCTTAAATGCAATGATTAGTTTTTATCTTTTGAACACAGCAATGTTATATGTGTAATTAGGTGTAGAAAATTGTGCAGTTAGGGTGGAGAGAGGTCTAGATTGTGGCGAGCTAAATTTCTAGGGGGTTTCAGGTCATGCTTCCCTAAAAAAAAACATTTTTAAAAAGAAAATTTGCTTTGAGCAGGGGGATTCAATCCATACACCCACCCCTGTGTATGTACCTGGTAATTAAACAATTTAGAAAAGTATTTATACAATTCAGCCAGAGCAAGGATTTCCAAAAAGGTGGCTCATCTAGAGGATATATATCTCCTTGAGGTGTTCATTGCTTACAGACATTGTGTATTTTTAAGGGTTTCTTTTTATTTTATTTCTTTTCCAGTTTAGACACAGCTACATTGTACCTATTTGACTGCATTCCTGATTGTAGTCGTGCTGGGGTGGTGTTTAACAGTCATTCATTCCCGACTGTAGTCGTGCTGGGGTGGTGTTTAACAGTCATTCATTCCTGACTAGTGCTGGGGTGGTGTTTAACAGTCATTCATTCCCGACTGTAGTCGTGCTGTGGTGGTGTTTAACAGTCATTCATTCCCGACTGTAGTCGTGCTGGGGTGGTGTTTAACAGTCATTCATTCCCGACTGTAGTCGTGCTGGGGTGTTGTTTAACAGTCATTCATTCCCGACTGTAGTCGTGCTGTGGTGTGTGGTGTTTAACAGTCATTCATTCCCGACTGTCATTCATTCCCGACTGTAGTCGTGCTGGGGTGTTGTTTAACAGTCATTCATTCCCGACTGTAGTCGTGCTGGGGTGGTGTTTAACAGTCATTCATTCCCGACTGTAGTCGTGCTGGGGTGGTGTTTAACAGTCATTCATTCCCGACTGTAGTCGTGCTGGGGTGGTGTTTAACAGTCATTCATTCCCGACTGTAGTCGTGCTGGGGTGGTGTTTAACAGTCATTCATTCCCGACTGTAGTCGTGCTGGGGTGGTGTTTAACAGTCATTCATTCCTGACTAGTGCTGGGGTGGTGTTTAACAGTCATTCATTCCCGACTGTAGTCGTGCTGGGGTGGTGTTTAACAGTCATTCATTCCCGACTGTAGTCGTGCTGGGGTGGTGTTTAACAGTCATTCATTCCCGACTGTAGTCGTGCTGGGGTGGTGTTTAACAGTCATTCATTCCCGACTGTAGTCGTGATGGGGTGTTGTTTAACAGTCATTCATTCCCGACTGTAGTCGTGATGGGGTGGTGTTTAACAGTCATTCATTCCTGACTAGTGCTGGGGTGGTGTTTAACAGTCATTCATTCCCGACTGTAGTCGTGCTGGGGTGGTGTTTAACAGTCATTCATTCCCGACTGTAGTCGTGCTGGGGAGGTGTTTAACAGTCATTCATTCCCGACTGTAGTCGTGCTGGGGTGGTGTTTAACAGTCATTCATTCCCGACTGTAGTCGTGCTGGGGTGGTGTTTAACAGTCATTCATTCCCGACTGTAGTCGTGCTGGGGTGGTGTTTAACAGTCATTCATTCCCGACTGTAGTCGTGCTGGGGAGGTGTTTAACAGTCATTCATTCCCGACTGTAGTCGTGCTGGGGTGGTGTTTAACAGTCATTCATTCCCGACTGTAGTCGTGCTGGGGTGGTGTTTAACAGTCATTCATTCCCGACTGTAGTCGTGCTGGGGTGGTGTTTAACAGTCATTCATTCCCGACTGTAGTCGTGCTGGGGTGGTGTTTAACAGTCATTCATTCCCGACTGTCATTCATTCCTGACTGTAGTCGTGCTGGGGTGGTGTTTAACAGTCATTCATTCCCGACTGTAGTCGTGATGGGGTGGTGTTTAACAGTCATTCATTCCCGACTGTCGTCGTGATGGGGTGGTGTTTAACAGTCATTCATTCCAGACTGTAGTCGTGCTGGGGTGGTGTTTAACAGTCATTCATTCCCGACTGTAGTCGTGCTGGGGTGGTGTTTAACAGTCATTCATTCCCGAATGTAGTCGTGCTGTGGTGGTGTTTAACAGTCATTCATTCCCGACTGTAGTCGTGCTGGGGTGTTGTTTAACAGTCATTCATTCCCGAATGTAGTCGTGCTGTGGTGGTGTTTAACAGTCATTCATTCCCGACTGTAGTCGTGCTGGGGTGGTGTTTAACAGTCATTCATTCCCGAATGTAGTCGTCCTGGGGTGTTGTTTAACAGTCATTCATTCCCGACTGTAGTCATCCTGGGGTGGTGTTTAACAGTCATTCATTCCCGACTGTAGTCGTGATGGGGTGTTGTTTAACAGTCATTCATTCCTGACTGTAGTCGTGCTGGGGTGGTGTTTAACAGTCATTCATTCCCGACTGTAGTCGTCCTGGGGTGGTGTTTAACAGTCATTCATTCCCGACTGTAGTCGTGATGGGGTGGTGTTTAACAGTCATTCATTCCCGACTGTAGTCGTGATGGGGTGTTGTTTAACAGTCATTCATTCCCGACTGTAGTCGTGCTGTGGTGGTGTTTAACAGTCATTCATTCCCGACTGTAGTCGTGCTGGGGTGTTGTTTAACAGTCATTCATTCCCGACTGTAGTCGTGATGGTGTGTTGTTTAACAGTCATTCATTCCCGACTGTAGTCGTGCTGTGGTGTTGTTTAACAGTCATTCATTCCCGACTGTAGTCGTGATGGGGTGGTGTTTAACAGTCATTCATTCCCGACTGTAGTCGTGCTGTGGTGGTGTTTAACAGTCATTCATTCCCGACTGTAGTCGTGATGGGTGTGTTTAACAGTCATTCATTCCTGACTGTAGTCGTGTTGGTAACAGTCATTCATTCCCGACTGTAGTCGTGCTGTGGTGGTGTTTAACAGTCATTCATTCCCGACTGTAGTCGTGATGGGGTGTTGTTTAACAGTCATTCATTCCCGAATGTAGTCGTGCTTTAACAGTCATTCATTCCTGACTGTCGTGCTGGGGTGGTTTTAACAGTCATTCATTCCCGACTGTAGTCGTGACTGGGGTGTGGTGTTTAACAGTCATTCATTCCCGACTGTAGTCGTGCTGTGGTGGTGTTTAACAGTCATTCATTCCCGACTGTAGTCGTGCTGTTTAACAGTCATTCATTCCCGACTGTAGTGTGCTGGGGTGTGTTTAACAGTCATTCATTCCCGACTGTAGTCGTGCTGGGGTGGTGTTTAACAGTCATTCATTCCCTGTAGACTGTAACAGTCATTCATTCCCGACTGTAGTCGTGCTGGGGTGGTGTTTAACAGTCATTCATTCCCGACTGTAGTCGTGCTGGGGTGGTGTTTAACAGTCATTCATTCCCGACTGTAGTGTAGTCGACTGCTGGGGGTGGTGTTTAACAGTCATTCATTCCCGACTGTAGTCGTGCTGGGGTGTTGTTTAACAGTCATTCATTCCCGACTGTAGTCGTGCTGGGGTGTTGTTTAACAGTCATTCATTCCCGACTGTAGTCGTGCTGGGGTGGTGTTTAACAGTCATTCATTCCCGACTGTAGTCGTGCTGGGGTGGTGTTTAACAGTCATTCATTCCCGACTGTAGTCGTGCTGGGGTGGTGTTTAACAGTCATTCATTCCCGACTGTAGTCGTGCTGTGGTGTTGTTTAACAGTCATTCATTCCCGACTGTAGTCGTGCTGGGGTGGTGTTTAACAGTCATTCATTCCCGACTGTAGTCGTGCTGGGGTGGTGTTTAACAGTCATTCATTCCCGACTGTAGTCGTGCTGGGGTGGTGTTTAACAGTCATTCATTCCCGACTGTAGTCGTGCTGGGGTGGTGTTTAACAGTCATTCATTCCCGACTGTAGTCGTGCTGGGGTGGTGTTTAACAGTCATTCATTCCCGACTGTAGGGGTGGTGTTTAACAGTCATTCATTCCCGACTGTTCGTGCTGGGGTGGTGTTTAACAGTCATTCATTCCTGACTGGGGTGGTGTTTAACGTCCTGGGGTGGTGTTTAAAAGTCATTCATTCCCGAATGTAGTCGTCCTGGGGTGTTGTTTAACAGTCATTCATTCCCGACTGTAGTCATCCTGGGGTGGTGTTTAACAGTCATTCATTCCCGACTGTAGTCGTCCTGGGGTGGTGTTTAACAGTCATTCATTCCCGAATGTAGTCGTCCTGGGGTGGTGTTTAACAGTCATTCATTCCTGACTGGCTGTAGAATTTTCTTATGCAAAATGTTCAGGCACATCCATCCACGACAGAAAAATAAATATAACATAAAATATGCTTATTCAAGGAAGCAAATAAGAAAAGACAAAGTTCTGTAAATCTTCAAATTATGTTTATTATACATCCATTTCATTATCAACTGACATAGGATGACAAGAAAGCCCAATCAGATCTTCGAAATGCTTACACCAAGCTATTAAATAAATAAATAAAACAAAAAGTAAAAAAAGAAGCATAAATATAAATAATTACTAATATATGCATATCAAAATGATATGATGACACTTACTTGACAGGACAACTGAATTACCACAGATTATAAATTCCCCTAATATGTAGTTATGGACCTGAATTCTTTTCAAATTGGACACTGCATTTCATATACTTGACACATTTTCAGTTCTCTTACCGGGGTACTATAATTTTTCTAAACAATTATAATAATGTGTCCATTAATTTCAAAATTGTTAGGGTATTTAATTTTACAATCCTTATCCTCTGGCTGAAACCTGGTCAATGCCCTTTATATACAACAGTCTGTCTGTATGTATGTGTGTATGTATGTATGTACATGTATATATATATATATATATATATATATATATATATATATATATATATAGAGGCTATTTCATGGGGTTTTTCGAATACGATTTTGATGTCAACTCGTGATGTGTGAAAACCATATTTTCACGAATTGTGAAGCAATGAGTGAAAATATGGTTTTCGCACATCACAAGTTGACATAAAAATCGTATTTGGAAAAAACACGATGAAATGGTATATTTATTATATACATATTTCCTAATTTTTGACAATATCTTTCGCTTCTTGGTAATATCTTTACCTTATCCTATCGAAAACACATAACGTCATGATATATTTCTTCCTATGAAACTTGGCTAAAAATGTACTTGACCATAGACTTTTAAAAAGAAATTTGAATAAAATTGATCTTTATTAACATTTATTTAATAATACTGCGTTGCAAACATACTTGACAAAGCGATCATCCAAAAACTCCCACAAAAACAAAACGAGTCGAATGCCGTTAAATTCTTACACTTACACTCGATGATACTACATTGTGTCATCATTATTTAGCTTCGTATTCAATTCGTTTTAAATATTTTATCGTAATTGTACTTCGTATCCCTTTTTAATAGGTACAGTTGTTTAAATTACATTTTTTTATTTTTCAAATACGATCAGATGCATTGGTAATCATTAAACTTAAATACGAAGAAACGAGACAAAGGGAGATAATTTAATCATGCACTTTTACAAAAAAGTAAATACGATTTCTATATTTTCACTGTAGCTAAAATACAGTGAAAATATGACTTTTCACCGGATATGACTTTTATGGTTTCCGTAGATCTATATATTTCATTGCTATGTATATAATAAATATATATATATATACATATACATATATATATATATATATACATATTCATATATATATATATATATATATATACATATAATATATACATATACGTGTGTGTGTGTGTGTGTGTGTGTGTGTGTGTGAGTGATTCATAGTAGGAATATTCGTCAAACTTGTAAAATAAATGTTGGTATCATAACAATAAAATGTCTTAGTAAAGTGATGGTTCAGATCAAGTCGGATTTAATAATATTAATCTGAAACTGAAAAATTAAAACAATAATAATTTGTATTGCTAAGTTCTACAAATCTCTTTAAAGAAAAGTAAAAGAAACAAAAACAGGCAATTTAAGTAAACACTGTAAGTCAAATTTGTCATAAAGCAGGTTTATGCAAGTCAGGTTTTGCGTAACCCATTTTCCATTTGCACTTTAAATTTAGGACATCATAATGGGTTTAACAAAATGAACTAGGTTATGTATATTTTTTGCTCAGTCTATAAATATTTTTTTTAACAAACTTCCATGTTCAGGGGCCTATAAAGGACACAATGTAACAACCCCCTGATATAAGGGCACTACTAGTCTTAATGCCCCCTCCCTTACAAATAAATGCACAAGCTTTTTTTCTTTTTTTTTTCTTTCTTTTTTTTTGGGGGGGTTACTTTTGTTACATTTAAAGACATATTTGGTTAATTCAATCTGTTTGAAATCCATCTAAGAAAATTTAAATATATATATACATGTACTAATATAAAAAAAAAAAAATTTTAAATTCAGCATATATCAATTAGCAAAGTCAGTATATTAATATTGGTTAATAATTGTAATACATATATACGGTAGAATTGCATTGGCTTGAACAATGTTGGTGCATCAAAGTCTTTTCGATCCATCAGGTAGTTCGATCCATGCATTAGGCCATTGCCAAGTGCTTCTGTAACACAAATATCAATCGGGACAACCTTGCATATTTCTGTAAAACCGGCTTGGGCGAGATGGTCCGACTGACTTATGAGTAACGAAATCACTGTCAAATGTTGGATGAGATATATATTTTTAACAATTATTTATCACCGTTAAATAAACAAATAAAAAACATACTGGTAGTCTCTATTTATAAATATTTATTAATTTAAAAAGTCGTTCTTTATTATGCTGCTGTAAAATCTTTTGCGACATATTGACAACGTTGAGAAAATATGGAATATCATATGAAATATGATTGACAAAATTATATAATAGAGAATATATAAAACTGGAACATGATTGTCATTCCTACATAAATTAGTTTTTATATTTCTTCGGATAGACTTAGCCATTCGAGCTAAATATGTATAATTTTACAGTTCGGACCAATAAATTGGTTCGAGAGAAAGCTTCTATTCGACCCCAGGGGTATTCGACCAATTAGTACCAAAATAAAAGGGTTTAATAGAGAGAAAAATCAGGACTTTATTCTTGGTTTTAGAATACATGTAGGTTCGACCGTTGGGCGTTCGAGCCAATGAGATTCTACTGTATATGTAAAAAAAAAATAATAATAATAAATTGAAAAATGTATAAATATTGACATTTCAAATGTCATCCCACAACCTTCATTTATCATTAGCATTATAAAAGCTATGTAAATCTGTCATAATCTCCTGTTTTACAAAGATATCTTATCACTAAGATCGCTTTGTAAAACTGGGCCCAGGTTACCAGATCTGTATTTCGTGGTAATCTGTACAAGGATTACCAAACTCTACAGGTATGCTTATTTCAAAGCCAGCATTGTATATATGCATTATAATTCCAAAAACCATAAAAGTACATAATATTACAACATTTTAAAATGAACAGTTGCAGACTATTCCAAAAATATTCTTCACTTGATTTAGATTTTACAGCACATTAGTGGTCAACTAAAGAAATACCATCTCTTTGCAAATCAGTTTGCTTAAAGGCATTACAGTACTTGTCAGGATTACATGTATATATATATTTTTAGAAACGTTTTGCATAAACTCAATTTAAATTTTATGTAAATAATAATTTAATAATCAATTCAGCATTTTAATCTAATAATTTGTACAATATTTTTTTTTTTCCCCATGGCCTCTTACTCAGAGTACAATTTCTGGTCATAATTTTTGCTTGCAACAAATGTGCTTGAACATTAAATTGATATAAGCACATTAATTCCCAACATGAGACCCAACATTTATTTGTGGTAATACATACCTGATTACATAACTCGTTCTTTACCAGCTATGCAAATATAAATCATGTAACCAAACAATTTGTCACCTGGGTAAAAAATAATGTGAAATAACTTTCGGTTACTTAACATTTTGTAATATTGTTCCCTTTAACTATATTGTGACCTATATTTAATTTATAAAATAAAACAACTTTTGCAATGAAAATTCAAATATTTACTAAAGTAGTTTTCGTATTATGAAGTGTATTCAAAGTGATACATATGTGAAATGCTATACAAAAGAAGCACTGCTTGGATTCATCAAGCATTCCTCACTCAAACAATTTGGCCACTTAAGTAAGATTCATGATTAAGTACAACAGAGTTACTTCCCTTCATGGCACTTGGATAAAATTAACAATCATACAATCGACAACAAAACGTAATTTCTTGATTTGTTTTAAACAGTGATTATGACAAATAAGCAGGTGACGATTGCATTATAATCAGTGAAAATGTTAAAAGTATAATAACTTGTCATTTTTTACATTTTATATTACATACGGTATTATGTACATGCAAATGACTTTTGGTTTTACCAAAATATTATACAGACCAAAGTAACATATTTATGTAACTTTGGCACACATGCTTAATTAGGAAAACAAACTAATTTCTGAAAATGCTCCACATTTCTTGATGGTGCAACTATTTCCTTTTTGCTGCATTTATCTGACCAGGTATTAGATTGGTGGAAAGGTGAAGATAGACTAATGCAGACTGACAATCATCCTTATCATTTCAGATCTAATAATTTTCAGGGCTCGAACTTAAGAATTTGTCTCCCATAGCAATTTTTAATAGAATTGCCATGGGTGAAATGGCCTACCAACAGCAATTTTGAGCCTGCGTATGGCAATATTTTTAAAAAGTAACATTTGCAGCAAATAAACATAACTCAAAAGCTATTTTGCTGTATGTAGACACTTCAAATGTGAAAATGTTAAATACTGGCAGTTAATGTACACCAGGTGTATACATTTTGCCATTGTTGAGGAACTTTACCGATGGCAATTCACATCTCAACGACAGCAATTGCCGTCCGTGCCGTCATTAAGTTCGTGCCCTGATTTTAGCCAAATCAGTTGAACAAAATGCAAGAAATGTCCCGGTCAAATTGTAGATTCTGTGAACATCAACAGCTAACAAACCTGTTATAAACACCTCTTATAACGAAAAACCTGTCTACAGAGGACATTTGTATAAGACTGTCACCAATCATTAAGTTGTTGTTTTTGTGTGTGTGTGTGTGTGTGTGTGGGGGGGGGGGGGGTATATTACAGGGAGGGTCTTTTTAAAGACAGGTTTGATGGTAGTGCCAACAAACCTGCTATAATAAATCTCATATAATGAAATGAAAACCTGTTTACAAGAGTACACTTGTATAAGACAACCACCTGGTGATTAAGGTTAGTTTTTGGCATTAGTTTTTTTATAGACCGGTTTAATGGTAGTGTCAAAACACCCTGTTAAAAACACTGTATGTAATGAAAACCTGTCTACAGAGTACACTTGTATAAGAAGGCCACCAAGCTCATTAAAACTGGTTTCTGTATATTAATTAGTGGTTTTTATAGGAGGTTTGGTGGTAGTGCCAACAAACTAGTTATAAGCACCTCATTTAATGAAAACCTGTATACTGAGTACACTTGTATAAGAAGGCCTCCAGTTCATTAACATCAGTGTTAGTATAATACAGGACAATTTTCATAGACAGGTTTGACAGTAGTGTTGACTAATCTTCATCCGGAGACTGATCTAAGCCTGACGATGACAGCTGTACTGCCCACGAGTATTCCTCAGTCTTCTTCAGATCCAAGATGATTTGATCTTTCTTATACTAAAAATAAAATATTAATATTTTTAATGCAGTACTACCATATACAATGTAGCACTGTTAAAATCAGTCGATATGCCAGTATACCATTAAATAATTAAAGGTATTTGTAAAATTTTGCTTCAGATTCTGTGCCAAATTCAGTTTTCTTTATCCAAACAAAATAATGGTGCATTAAACTTTTTTATTGTTGAATTTGTTTTCTTGTAAATTTGTAATGAAATATTCTTAATATCAAAAGAAGCATCACTATTTTAATATATATATATATTATGAATTTCAGAAATGCATTTCAAGTTATTTTAATAATTAATTAAAGCTTAATATTTGATAGTTTTGAGTTGAAGGTTTTGAGATCAGCATGTTTGTACTTAATGTAGGTGTGATTATTTTGAGCATACATATTTTGGGAACAATGTTTATCACCTTGACATTGGTGCAACGTAAAATCCTGAAGTCACACACTAAATAATACCAAATGCACACAACTAACCTTGACAACACATTTACTTTTATCGATTTCTCCGGGCAATTTCTTGACAACCTTTCTGTATTTAATAACCTTTTTCTTGTCAACTGTAACTTTTGCAGTAACATCAAATGATCTGAAATTGTGAAAGCATTACATAAAGTACATGTTCATATATCACAGACATCAAGAAACAGTTTCCTAATTCACCATGCACATTTCACAAATCACTCTACAATTCTAAAACGTTAAACGGTAGTTGCTAATCAATTTTCAAATTGATTAAATTAATACCTGGTCAGGGAACAGTTTGTTCAGTATTGTGTTGCGACCGCTACACAATGTTAAAACATTAAACAATGGTTGCTAATCAATTTTTAATTGACTAGAAATATTACTAATCAAGATTTTTTTAAACAAAATGTTCCCTGTTAGTACTTATCAAAGTTTCAGCATTAGATTTCACAATGAACAACAATGTATTTTATATGTCATGGCAACGTACTATTTCCAAAATGTATAAATAAAATATGTTTGTCTGTGATTAGATGAGATATTCTGAACTGTCACATATTTGGACGATTCAGGACACATGTACAATGCAACAATGAACATGTATTTCAAAAACTTAAAAGGGTATTCACAGAAACCCAATATCCAGTGTATGACAAATTTTTTTTAAAGTCACTAACCAGATGGCTAGTGGGTTTGTAAATTCCACTAGACCACTAAAATAAAGCTCTAGCCCAAATTTCTGATCAATTACAACACACTTTATATAGGGCTGAAAAACAATGTTTCAAGGAACCCAACCCCTATAGTACCTAAAAAAACGGCTGACATGTTTTCTTCTCCTTTATATTATGTACATGTGTACATGTATATTTAGTGAAAATTTATCTCGATCTAACCAAAGGTACATGTACACTGTATCATACAAAATTTATATTTTAGACGACTATGTACATGTAGGCAACCTTTGAATGAAACTCAACCCATTATATGTATAAATCTCTTCCTCCCTAATCAATGTGTACCAATGGACTCACTAACAATGGGTTGGTTTACAACATTTCAAACTGGTTTTATCATATGGACAGCCATATAGTGAAGTATACCTCTCTTGAAAATTCACTTGGACTTCTGCATTCTTTGGCTTGCCGCTTAACAGTTTGGTTTGCAATCCGTTCACTACAAGACAGACACGAACAGTGGAGAGGTCAAGTTCTTCTGATGTCACTGGAATTTACAGCAAATATATAATTAATATACAAAATGTACATGTAGAAGAAAAACAAAACCTGCAAGATGCAACATCTTGCATTTTATAAATGATTTCTTACTGCTTAAAAATGGTATATATACTTCCGTCACAATTGTTTTTTTAATTTTGGCAAAAATAATCTTTACAAAGTCTCCCTGGTGTAGTGTACTAGTACATGCCAAATGTTATATATTCAAGACAGTTATGATGTTTACTTTTATATGGCGTAAAGTTTTATTTAACAACGCACTCAACACATTTCATTTACGGTTATATGGTGTAGGACATATGGTTAAGGACCACACAGATATTGAGGGAGGAAACCCGCTGTCACCACTTCATGGCCTACTCTTTTCGATTAGCAGCAAGGGATCTTTTATATGCACAATCCCATTGACAGGATAGCACATACCACAGCCTTTGATGTACCAGTAATGGTGCACTGGCTGGAGTGAGAAATAGCCCAATGGGGCCCCCTGACGGGGATCGATCCCAAACCAACCGCGCATCAAGCGAACGCTTTACCACTGAGCTACATGTACATCTCACCCCCAAAGCATCTAAGAATTCAAGTGCTAATGATATTGATATTTGTATCCGAGAAATAAACTGCCTAGGCAGAGTACACTGCCGTTGGAGAGCTATCATAACTGTCCAAATATCAGTCTAGCTCTCAAATGGCAGAGTACTCAGGCTATCAACTGCCAATTAAAAATAGGCTTTCAGTTATTTATTTTATTTTTATTTTTAAAATAAAAAGCCTCAATTTTATTGTAATCGTTATGGTATGCAGACTAGAATCATTGCCAGGTGATTTGTTTACAAAACAGAGGCCAGTGGTTTCCCCATACCTAATTAGGTTCAAGGCCCTCAGCACCCTTTCCTTTAACAACAGTCAATTACTAATGTTCATAGACAACAAAGCTGGCACTTGCATTTGTGTTAAACTGATAGTGAAAATGTAAGCACCTTAAAAATATCCTGGGGAAATGTCTGGAGGCCTAGAGGAGATATTCTCATGACCACTACATTGGGTTCCCACTCAGACTCCAGGACGTTTTCCACTTCGAAACAAAGTAATTGGAAGGAATTAGAGAAACCCCTTTAACCAATAGACCGTGGGCCCACTATACCCCCCCTGCCCCTTAGGGATTTTTCAAGATGAGTATATCTTTGAAGCCTATCCATAGACATATTCAAATCAGCTTGTTTGCAGGCAATCTGTTGGTGGGTGTGCCTGTAGGGCACGTTTGAGTGTAGGCACCCTATTTATTTTTAACAGGGCAAATTTCTGATCAAAGTGAATGTTTGAGCAAATTTTCAAAAAACCCGATCAAACTTGTTTGACTTTAAATGTGGGTTACTGATGAATGTATTCCACCAAAAAATAATAAATTTTATGCATCTGACTAAGCATAGTGTGAGTCAATGAATTTGGAAATGTCCTGAGTATTACTACATGGTTCGCAAAAACGGTATGGTTCAATGTTCAAGTTTTAACCAGACATATTTTGGATAGGTGTTAAGACCACTTATGAATGCTCTTCATGCTAAATTACATGTTCATACAACAAACCTCAAAGCAATCTCTCTATCTGGTCTCTCTATCTACCTCTCTATACTCACCAGCAAAAGAACTACACACTGTTCCCGATATACGCTAATTCTCTATGTATGTGTATCAGGGGTTAATTGGAATAAGCACGAAAATAAGTCAAATGGTCCCACTTGATTATCATCACTACCGGGGGGGGGTGGTCTAGGGGGGGTAGGTGGGGGGGGGGGTAGAGTTAATTTAAAAACATTAATTTAAAAAACGATATTTGCCAAATAGTTTTTTTTTGTGTCATAGTGATAAAAAATGTTTCTATCTTGAATCATGAACGCAAAACGATAAACATGAAAAAAAAAAAAAAAACGCGATAACACATATTATCAGTGAAAACCCCCACAAATTCGTATATATTTTTGTAATAGAATAAATAATATAAAAAGTGAATAAAAGTTATGAATTTTAATTCCCATATATGTATAAAAAGTACGAGTATTCAGTACTGTATCTTGAAAATTAATAAAAGATGGCACCGTTGAAGCGTTTGACAGCCTGAGCTAGCACATGTTTAGACAAAGAGAGTAATAACATCATCACTGATTGGATGAAATTTGACCTCTACTGGCTCTTGAGATAACAGTACATTTAGCTGTTCTGCTTACTCCCACTTGTTAAAAAAAAAAGTGGAAACCTTTTGTTAATTTTAAAATCCTTTATAATTATTGGATACACTACATTGAACAATCAACAATAAATAAATTTATAGATTATTTCATTATATTTTATGCTATTTTAAGCAGTTTGTATTGCACAAAAGCCTCTTGCTTCGGACTAGGACACTCGACCCGACAGAGCTCCGTACACAGGTGTTGACAGGTGTTGATTGTAACTAGTTGCAAATTCTGGGTCCTTTGTTTTAATTGGAGTGTAATACCTTGATGGCTCTCTAAACCAAGAATGGTGCTATCATTAATGTCTGTATAATTTCTTGACCGACTCAGAGACTTTGACAAATGTCTAGCCTAGTGGCAGTCGATCACAAACGTCTGAAACACGAGATACGATGTCTGGGCTGACTGATAGGAATTTGTTCCAATAATAGAAATGGACAGGTGCTTCGGACCGACAAAAATGGGACCGGCAAACGCGCGTTTTAATTTTTTTTTTCGGTCTCAGAGATCGAGAATCAGTCCCAGACCGGGAAAAAAAGGCTTTTCCCCACCTCTGATGTGTATATATACATACCGTATCTAAAACATTCTGATCCTTTTATTATTGTATTGTATTTAATATCTGAAGGCAGCATTACTTAAATATGGTGCAGTACATGCTGTATAAACCATTTACATGGATATTTTTATATTACACACAAGTCTTACAAAGATAAAAAGTGAATTTACATACCATTCTAGGCAAGTCTGCATTACATATACAATTTATCTGTCTCACAACAGTTCATCTTACAATAGCTAGGTTTTTTGTTGCTTTTTGTAATATTTTAGAATTGCAGTTCTATTTATATTATGCTTAACTTACGTTTTGGTGTATATATTTGATATCTACATAGAATATTGTCATCAGGCAAATATCTAGCACTATAAAAATCTAACTTTCATTCCCAATTCTCAATCATTTTATGTGACCCAAATATGATATATGTGAAGTTTACAATTTTCTATTTTACATCCTTCCTTTTATTCTATTTCAGTAGATGTTAAACTAACAATTACAAAAACAATATAATATGAGGTATGAATAATTATATACTTCTCAAAATAAGTTACTAGTAAGCAAGCCAGAAATGTATTACCACGTATGTATACACATACTTAGGATTGCCTGAAGCTTTTATTATTAAAAAAAGCCAATTGACCTGGCTTTTTTTCTATAGCATATTGAGGCTTCATTATTCAAATATGGTTGCAAGTATATGGAGTTTATATACTATGTTCACAAATTTATGAAGATGTCCGTCTGTTCTTAGTACCAGCCAATTATAAGTACCTTTCCTCGGCATGTCTGTTAAAACATTTACAATTCATCTATCTCACAAAAGCTTGTACTATTTTTAAAAACATATTTGTATTTAAATTGTGCTTAATTTATGCTTAGGTTTATATAATTGACATCAGATATAGTCATCAGGCATATCTAGTACTTGACTTTCTTTCCTATTTCAGTCTTATCATCTGACTCAAATATAATGTCTGTTATGTTCACAATATCTGTAATTTCTTATTTTGTCCTCTGGGCCTTTTCTCTTGTTCCTCCCTCAGTATGTCAACAGCTTTTGTTATCAGATCACAAACCATCCAATTCAGCTTCAGTATTTCTTTGGACATTTCTCAGCCATTTCTATGTGGTTGAGGAATACCCTGGACTTCGTGATATGACTAATACCATATGAGAACATGGCAATTTGCTCTCTTCCAATTTGCTCTATTGGTACAGCATATTTTCAGGGAATATCTACTGGATGGAAGGTTTGCAACTAATCCACAGTAGCATAATAACAGCATTCGTGGTTTGGCACTAAATTTCTCATGTGAAAGGGGTTCTTCCAAGCCACACTTGATCTAAGGAATCCCTACAAAGGTCTTAAGAGACTAGAAGACCATTTAAATGAAAAAAAGAAAACTCTGCCCTCAGCTTCTTGGGAAGAGGGTTCTATTTGTGAGACAAAGTACACGTTTCAAACGCAAACCATGTCTGAGGGTGTTGTAAAGTGCACAAGAAAATGCAGAAACAAAGATTATACTTCAATGTCTGTATATTACTGCCAGTTCACCATCCCAAATACAGACATTTGTATACACTCAATTTGGCAACAAGAGGCATCTTATAGATGTGCACAGCATCATTAAGGATGCAGGGAAAACACCAACTAGCAATTCCTGCTGTGCTTGCCATTACTGGCTATGATACCAACAGTGCTTTTATGCAGAATGGAAAACTGGAGGTTTTGAACATTCTCAAGCAACACCAAGACTTCCTTGAAATGTTGTTAGCTCATGGAAGTTCAGCAAAAATTGATATTCATATATTTAAGAAGCAGATCATTTCATATACCTTCTCTATGGGAGTGCAGGTGCAAATAACATACAAAAACATCATGACTTGAGAAATATCTGGAAATGTTTGTTGCCAAACCAAGGATAATAATATTGAACTACAGTAGAGTATAAATCAGCCTTCTCCACTCTACATGTATGCATTCACTGAGAATGCACATAAAGAGAACAAATTGCAAAGTTGTCATTTGGTATCAGTCATGCCACGCATACCAGGCTATTCCCAATCAAATGGTCATATAGCTGAGAAATTTTAGAAGGCACACTAGAGATGAAATAGTGATATGATACCATTAGAGCTGATGGACATACTGATGGGGGAACCAGAGCAGAGCCTGGAGAAGGAGAATACCAGAAATTGTGAACATGACAGACATATTTTAATTGCATGAAAATGCAAAGGAATATAAAAGGAAGTCAAAACTTTCCTAGACAATATTTGATTTATACACTTGAGCATAAGTTAAGCACAATGTAAATATAAAGGCAAATCTAAAAATATTACAAACACAGACTAGTATAAGATGAACTTCTGTGAGACAGATGACTTGTACATGTAATGCAAAAGAAATTATGGTAGGTACACAAAACTGATGCTTTAAATTTTTAACACTGGTGTTTAATAAAGAGGGACATATTCATAATATTGATGCACATACATCTATACTCAACAAAATTAATTAAGGGCTAGTAAACTTTCTTATATACTCTTCAAAAGAAGAAACGCAAAACCACATTGTCGTAACATTTGGAGAATTGATTTAATTATTGAATGGTGAGTCCGATAATTACCAAATGTTGCAGGATTGTTCACAATTCACTCTAGTCCATTGTGAGTAAGTGATAGGACACACCACCAAGGTCAAGGTCATCTGGAGTCAATACCGGGTGTGGCCTCCGCGTGTGTTGACAACTGCCTGGCACCGCCTGCCCATTGAAGCAACCAGAGTACGGATGACGTCCCGGGGGATGGTGGCCAACTCGGCCTGCAAGGCTGCTGCCAGCTCGGGCAGGGTCTGGGGCTGTGGTTGTCGCTGTCGGAGGCGTCGGTCCAACTCGTCCCATAGATGCTCAATTGGGTTCAAATCCGGTGATATCGATGGCCAAAGAAAGGACATTAATGTTGTTGTTCTGTAGGAAAGCCGTTTGTGAGACGTGCTGTGTGAGGCCTGGCGTTGTCATGTTGGAACACTGCTTTGGCGTTGGCCATAACTGGAACGATGTGTGGCCGGAGGATCTGGTCAATGTAGCCCTGTGCATTCAGGTTGCCCTGCACGTGGACCAGGTCAGTTCTGCCAGTGTGTGAGATGGCTGCCCACACCATGACACTACCCCCGCCGAATCTGTTCACTTCCTGCACGCAGTTTGCCGCATAACGTTCACCACGACGCCTATACACGCGACATCTTCCATCATGACGTCGGAGCAGAAATCGGGACTCGTCACTGAACCACACCTGTCTCCATCGCAGTTGAGGCCATTGTCGATGAATCTGGCACCACTGCAGTCGGAGTCGACGGTGTTGTGGTGTTAAGATGACACCTCGAACTGGACGTCTGGCACGAATTCCTACCTCACGTAGGCGGTTCCGTACGGTCTGGTCAGATATCCTGCGCAAACCTGGTATTGCTGCGGCTGTGGAGGTGGCAGTAGTCAATCGTTCCCGAAGGTGGCGTACCCGGATGTAGCGGTCCTGCCCGGGGGTAGTGACCCGTGGTCGACCGGATCTAGGGAGGTCACGTGTTGATCCATGTTGCTGGTAACGGTCCCACAGTCTGGAGATGGTGCTTGGGGACACATGGAATGCCCTGGCAACGGCCGTTCTGGATTCGCCTGCGTCTAGTCGGCCAATGGCATTGTTTCTCTGCGGTTCACTGAGACGTGGCATGTCCTGGATTGTCAACTGTCGGCCAGATACAGAGGCCAGGCAAGCGAACACCCTGCACTTTTATACTGTTGGTGTTCATGTTGCACGTGCAGACAACGCACGTGCAGTGGTGACATGGTTTGCACGTGGCTGCGTTTTTGCGAATATTCACATTTTGGAACTTTATTGTACAGTAGCTGCGTTTTATCGAATGTAACCGTGGGAATGTGTTTGGGACATGCAATGACCTTATATTCACAAAGCATGAACCGGTAGGAAACATAAAATCGGAGTTATAACCCATTTGTACCCTTTTGCGTTTCTTTTTTTGAAGAGTATATTATAATATAATTCTTTGTTACTGTCATATTATTTTAGCATGTTTTTGTCATATATATGGCTTCTATACATTGTTTCAGTAGACTGTTACTGGTTATACATGCAAAAAACACTGGGATTTCACATACTTATGAAAAATATTGAAATGAGCATTAGGCAAGTATTTGTTACACATTTGTTCAGAATGTTTTTTGTCATTGTATTCCCTCAAAATGTTATTTAAGTCATTAAGTTTAAGAACATGCCACAATGCTGACAACTTTCAACGGAAGAAGTTGTATTTCCCCCCATATTTAAAGGAAAATGCTAAAATATCTATTGGACCTTAATTAATTTTGTTGAGTATAGTATAGGCAGATATACTGAACCATATTTGAATAATGTTGCCTCAATATATTAAATACAGTGCAATTTTTAATAGTAAAAGGTTCAAGCAGCCCAAAATATGTGTAAATATAGAAAATAATACATTTCAGGCATTGCTTAACTTTTGCCGATGAGTAGCCTATATCATTATTCATACCACATATTGCATTGTTATTTGGTTTGTTACTATTAACATCTAGTATAGTATGAATATCATTCATTTTGGCCTTATATCTGTTAAAAATTTATATGGATGACAACTTTATCACTATATTTAATTTTTCAATATAGTGTTTTTGGGACACAAAATGTGCAACGGTACCCCCTTTCAAATACCAGAAATGGCGATATTTTTTTTAATTCACCAACATTTTTGCTGCAGACAAGCAGATTCATATTCATATATAATGAGGTATCTAAAAAATACTTGTCTCCAAAAATCCCGGGGGGGGGGGGGGGGGGGGGGGTATCTGGCCCATGGACTACCATTTGAACATTTCCGGGTTCCCCTATCACTCAACCCCAAATAGGCCTCTCAATACATGTTTTCACCATTGTCTTTTAAAACGGGAACATAGGTTTTAAAATTAGCCGCCTAATTGGTCATATTAGTCTTTAAAGCAGATGGTAAATTATGCACCTGCATTGGGAAGTCTGTACTCGCTATAATCTTCTGCTTGAGTGGAGTCCGGTGCTCCACCCTGAGCATCTTCCGTGTCGGGCATTTCTTCTCTATCTTCCTTGCTGTAATTTAACCCTCAGGTGGGAAGATCCACAATTCAGGTTTCGAAAAGGCAAAAAAAAATATATATATAAAAAATCTATAATATATAAATTACTGTTGTTTTTAAAACAACAGTTTTTATTAACGTTTTAGGTGTAGACGTTACAGGACCACCAGGAGTACTAAAAGGTTGCAGGCATACATTATTTGCACGACAGGTGCTTGTCTGTCTCTAGCCCGAATACTCTGACTGTTGAGGGCTAGACGGACATTTAAACAGATATCAGCCCTAGTCCAAATGTCCATCTAGCTCTCTTACAGTCAGAAAGAAAGAAAGAAATGTTTTATTTAACGACGCACTCAACACATTTTATTTACGGTTATTTGACGTCAGATATATGGTTAAGGACCATACGAATTTTGTGAGGAAACCCGCTGTCGCCACTTCATGGGCTACTCTTTCCGATTAGCAGCAAGGGATCTTTTATTTGCGCTTCTCACAGGCAGGATAGCACAAACCATGGCCTTTGTTGAACCAGTTATGGATCACTGGTCGGTGCAAATGGTTTACACCTACCCATTGAGCCTTGCGGAGCACTCACTCAGGGTTTGGAGTCGGGTATCTGGATTAAAAATCCCATGCCTCGACTGGGATCCGAACCCAGTACCTACCAGCCTGTTGACCGATGGCCTAACCACGACGCCACCGAGGTCGGTCTCTTACAGTCAGAGTACTCGGACTAGTTGCCATCGGTGCCACATAGTGACACACCTGCCATTTTCCAACAGCCTTCAGCTGTGGACTTAGTCTGACCACTTCAGAGAGTGTTCAATAGTTACTACTGGCACCGTTAAGATGTACATGCAACCACCTACAATACTCTAGCTAGCTAGCCCCTACTACTGCCAGTCGTTAGATGGTGCCGTGGGTCAGACCAGCATTATTAGCGACAGAAGACGAGGATGCCAGGTGGGTGCAGGGAATTACACAGACTGAGACTGCACCCGTGACTTTTAAACGCATGGTTGGGTTGTTGGAGTTGCCTAAGTTAAAACTATGTTAATTACTTAGCTGTCAACTATACAACTGCTACTAAATACTTTAACCCTATTTTTCTTTCTTTTTCTTTCTTTCTTTCATTGATTGGTAATAAAGTTAAGTATGTCAAGCATTAGGCTTTTTAAACCAATACCTACACTATACGGGTTCCACCCTTCAAATTAGATAGCCAGATTAGTCTAACTCCCCCTCCGTCATTGTGTTCAATGCTATACAAAGACGGAGGGGGATGGGTGGTCATGATGACCGTTGAATTCACTAGAGTAGGGACGTAAGACAATAAGTACAACCTTAACACCAAACTAGGATTTACATACAGACTACACGCTCACTGCAACAGTACACAGGATGCATTGACTAATGATAACAATGCATCCGCCCCCCCCCCCCCCCCCCCCCCCCCCCCCCCCACCATTTAATGGCCCAGCACGTGCTCTAATAAGGAACCGGACAAAAGAATACCGTTCCGACTACACAATTGCAATGCACCCGGGGGAAGCTGAACAAAAGAATATCGGTCTCCCCCACTCAAACCCCCAATAGGCTACTTGCTGCTGGTAATAACTTGGTACTTGGTGATGCCTCGACCAGAAGCGATCAGGCAACCTAGGGAGACACCACAGCATTGTAAAGGTCTAAAATTAACGAGTTACTCTCGATTCACTAATATCAAAACCTATATTAGCTCGGCCATTTACCTATCGACCAACCGTTCAAAACTGCGCCAACATTTCCTCAACAAAATTGCGCACCACTTTCTGTTTGGCATTAACGGCTCCATTCAAATTCCATAGCACCACCACCACCCCCACCCGCCTGCTACCGATTCAATCGGGCTGCTGGTGCTCCCTTGCACCTGCCAGTGCAGGCGGTCCCTCCTTCCCCATCCCCCACCTTTCCTGTCATGGACGGAAGAGCCGGCCAAGGCCGGGTCTTGCGCCCACGACAGGCGTGCGCTACAACAGCTTGCTCTGAATGTGCACGTAAAACCCTATGACATGACATGACAATCGACTTAAAAAAAATATTAAGATATGCAGAAGATTGATTGTGCTGTATTCGCCACTCATGAAACTGTTGCCACCCCTGCCCTTGGCGCCCATTCCCAGTGTCCATTTTAATAATAATAATTAAATTCATCCTCCACAAATGCCTTGAATACCATCTACCGGCCTCGGTGGCGTAGCGGTTAAGCCTGGTGGGTACAGAGTTCGCAGCCCGGTACCGGCTCCAACCCAGAGCGAGTTCTTAAAGGGGACAATCAAGGCATTTGACCTGGTATGCATATTCAACGATATATAATGCACATTATTGCTTAATATCAACAAGTATAATCGTATAATTAATAAAACGGTTAAATGTGACGGCTATTATATATAACGGGCGCAGCCATTTTGTATCATCCCAGTGAATACGCCCTCTGACGAGCTGGTGGTTACGTAATACCTAACGTGTCACGTCAGGAATTAGTCTTCGAACTGAAGAAACAAAACATACCTGATTTTTGCGGATGCATCGCAATATTTTGTAATAATAGTCATCCCAGTAAGCCAGCAACAATTATATATTATTAATACAAAATAAACCACCATTGTCAAAGTGTTGAAATAACTGTATTATGGTTTGTACATAAATTAACCCACGTACTGAAATAATAATCGGAGTGTTTTCTTAGTTAATTGGGGTTTTTTTTTTCCGTGGCCTGTACTTGTGGTTCCTGATTGGCAGGTGTATATTTAGACGGTCCCCAGACACTGTGTCTAGACACACTAAAAATACGTGCCTTTTTTATTAAGATCACAGGGTATTGTGTGTTAACCGCACGGACACCCCTCTAATCGTAATCGATCAGCCGTTCTGCTTTATTACTTTTTCATTTGAACTTATTTTCGTGCTTATATCCAATTAAGGTTCAAGCACGCTGTCCTGGACACACACCTCAGCTATCTGGTCTGTCTGTCCAGGACAGTGGGTTAGTTGTTAGTTGGTTAGTAGTTAGTGAGAGAGAAGAGGGTGTTGTGGCCTTACACCTACCCATTGATCCCTTAAGAACTCGCTCTAGGTTGGAGCCGGTACCGGGCTGCGAACCCTGTACCTACCAGCCTGTAGTCCGATGGCTTAACCACTACGCCACCGAGGCCGGTGCTTTATTACTGTAAGTAATTCTGTAAAACCCTTGATTAAGTAGACTTTCCCCATCTAAAATAACAAAACTGACCCATTAGGCCTACGTAGTCCCAAAGAAAAGAAAACTATCACTTGGGTATCGTGAGTGGTCGTTTTGCTCGAACGTAGCATACCAATAGGCCTAATAATATGCAAAAGAAAAATACTGTAACTCCATTTCGTTCTATTGATGCAAATTGAAATATATTTAGTTAAATAGTTTATTATACTATCAAGTCATTTATGTTCTTTTACAAGTCAGGTTAATGAAAGCGAAGCGCCTTGTCGTAAATTAGAGCGTTTGTTTACACTGTGCAGAGAGCGGATGGACGGAGCTGACGTCACTTCGCCCCAAGCTATGCCACCGGACGTCACAAAAACGAAACAAAATGGCAGCCCCAAGTTAACAGGAATAATCATGTTTTTTTATTAACTCTAAAAGTACGAGTGTTTTATTTGTTAAAGTGTCAGTATGTGTTGGTGGTCCGGGTATGCATCTTTCCAACACATAAATCTCGTTTGAGTTTACTCTACCTTTAAGGGCTCAGTGGGTAGGTGTAAGGCCACTACAATCTAATTAAAATTAGCTCCACTATTACATGTGGATCTAAAGACAGCCAGTTGGAGCTCATGTCCACCAATCAAAACCTTACTTGCAGAATCCTGCCAGTGATTTAAAAATAATTTGAAAACATACCGAATTATCCTGAGGGTATACGACATGTTTCGTGTGAATTACGAATGCCTTAAAACATGTTTTATTTTATAAAATAAATAATTTGTAATGTAAAACTAAAGACTGATTTAGTTTTTTTAAATTTTATAAATAAATAAATAATTTTTAATTTAAAATTGAAGACTGATAACCCACCCCGTACGTATTGGTATGGTTCGCTGTACTGCGGCCACTAAAATAGACTCGCCCGATATTTTTAGAATTTGTATGCTCCCAAATAACGTTATAAAAGGCGAAGTGTGATTGGTCAATATTTAAATTATTATTCAAATTCTTACCTCGACCTTCAGACAATGAAGTTGTCTAGCGAGAACGTGGTGATTTCTCTACCCCCCACCCTGGGGGCTGTGTTGCGTGTACTTGGCCCACTAGTCAAGTACCGCATTGAACACAATGGAGACAGTGCTGTTGTAACCTTGAGTTACGGAGCTACCAACTCATCAGGATCGAAGAGGAGGAACCGGAGGCGGCGACCTAAGACTTCGCAGGGGGGACCAAACCTAGCGGCTCAACCGCCAGGAGCGGTCCCACCTGCCCCGAAGAGGAAGATCAGACCAACGGGAGCGAGACAGGGTGATCCAAACCCGGTGGCTAAACCACCGGGGGCGGTTCACTCTGCGCAGCCGCTCCCAGTTTCTGACCGGAAGCACTCGCCAGGAGCGGAACAGGGGGGACCAAAGCTGTCAGCTCCACTGACAGTGGCGATCCCTCCTGACGACCCACCTGCTGAGATGGAAAACTGGACACGTCATCGTGACGGACCCCCCAGCGAGCCCACAAGCGCCTTCTATTGATGTTGTTGCCGACCCTGCAGCCGGAGGGGAGTCCAAGAGGAGGAAGATGTCAACGGTGTCCGAACCGGGGACACTCGACCAATCCGAATGGACTATCGTCTGTGAAAACATCCCATCCAAATGGCAGGGTTGTATCCACGGCGACTTCACTGACACCAACCAACTGAAGGGACTTTGGAATGAAAACAACTGGCGAAATCTACCCAACGGAATTGGAAAATACCAACTTCACTCAACAGGAACTGGCAACCAGATCCACGTGACTGCAAAACAGGACGGACTGTACAGGCAAGGACTCTTGATACCGGATATGACCAATACTACGATCCATCGTATCCTCAAGATAGTGCTGAGAGATATATATCCGGCAGCCATCTACAGGAATATCAAGGTCTTGATTGAAGGACTCCCCAACTTCAGGCCTGGGCAGTCCATCACCTCGCCATGAGTCCTGTTATACCAACCTCCTACCAACCTTTACCTCCGTGAGTACCAACCTTTTTTATTGGGCTAGTTAGACTTTAAACGTTTTGGAAGCAGTTCTAAATTCTTATGTTTATTTTTTTTATAAGTAGTCTAACGCATTTTATTTTGGCGCCCGTTCAATTGCTCAAAATCACCTTAAAACTTTTCGGCCGAGCAGTCTTAACCATTTTTGGCTAAAATTTTAGAGTCCAGACATGTATCGGTATGCAGTACTCTTTGTAGACTTAGGTAAAAAACAGGCTTCACCGAGGAATCGAAATTCAGCCAATCAGAACACGGCTCCCACTCGGTGTTACTTCTTGTTTATGAAGTGTCTGCTAGTCGGTCCGCGCTAACTAAATGGCTTTTTTCCAAATTCCGCCCACTTCAAAACTTACCCCCCCCCCCCCCCCCCCCCCCTCCGCTCCGAGTCAGTCACTGGCGAAGTCAGAGGCTAATTCCGCAGTGGGCGTGCCTGAACCTTCGTGGATAGGGGCACGTAAATATAGTTACCCATACCCATAAATTATTATTTACAGACGAAATGTTACCTGGACATTGGGGACTACGCAGTGTTGTTAGTTTTAAATCACTGGCAGGATTCTGCAAGTAAGGTTTTGATTGGTGGACATGAGCTCCAACTGGCTGTCTTTAGATCCACATGTAATAGTGGAGCTAATTTTAATTAGATTGAAGGCCACTACACCTCTTCTCTTCTCACTAACCACTAACAACTAGACAGACAACCCAGATAGCTGAGGTGAGTTCCCAGGACAGCGTGCTTGAACCTTAATTGGCTATAAGCACGAAAATAAGTTCAAAATTAAATTAATACCATCTTTGAGCATCTTTACTTTAAACATTTCCTGGAAGCTTGCCCACGAACTACCTACAGATCTCGCTCCCGCTGGAAGCTCTGCTCATCTATTTTCGCTAAACTCAATGTGCCCTTTTTAGAATCTTGTTACCCCCCCCCCCCCCACCACCACCACCACCACCACCTTTTTTTTACCCAATGAATCCTTAAATCAACCACTGTCTGCACCACGATGAAGAACATTACATGCAGGGTTAAAACACATTTACTCAAGTAAGTATAACAATTTTGTCATGTAAAAATGAGAGGCCTCTCAATGCATGTTTTCACCAGTGTTTTAAAAAGCTAACATATATACAGAGAGAGAGAGAGAGAGAGAGAGAGAGAGAGAGAGAGAGAGAGAGAGAGAGAGAGAGATTGAGACAGACAGAGGGAGAGACAGAGACGGAGAGAAGATAGGAAGAATAGGAGGGAGACACAGAGAGCAGGTTCGTATGAACCGGAGGCGGGTGTTTTGGAAGGGGTCCAACTCAAAGATAAAAATGGACGTCACTTCTGTAACCTCCAAAGAGACACCCACCCAATTTAGAGATTGTGCCCTCCCACACCCCATTCCAGAGAGAGACAGAAGAGAAGGGATCGAGGTTACAGAGTGACAGATACAACTATAGTCTATGTTTTTTTGGTGAATAATTTCAGTTTGGTTTGACTAAGAAGAAAAGTAAGTGTTTTGGAAATAACAAATAAATACTATTTGTGTAGTCAACTTATAAATCAATCGGCTCATAATAAATAAATTCTAGCAAATTCCATAGTATGGAAAAAAGGCGTTCCCTGTGGGATGGACTATAGGGCAGTATAATTATGCCATCGGCTTTGATGTACCTGTTGTTATCACAGGTGAAAAAACATCTATTGAATGCGATTGATTTTAAGATGCTTAGCTTGCACTGTTACGGAGCTACACCTTGGTACACACATGCACACACACAGATATATACACGTACGCACACACATGAAGAGAGAGAGAGAGAGAGAGAGACAGACAGACAGACAGACAGACAGACACACACACACACACACACAGCCGTTTAATTAATTTGAAGTGCCCTTTTTAATAAATTAATATAATAAATGACTTCTTTTTTTTTCGTATTCATCCTCCATATTTGCCTAGAATACGCATCTGAGCATCTTTATTTCAAACATTTCCGAGGAGCTTGCCCACGAACCTGTTAGAAATCTCGCTTCCTTTGGGAGTTCGGCTCATTTATCTTCGATCAAGTCAAGTGCCCTTTTTTAATTTTGTTAATATTTCGCGCTAAAATGTGCAGATGATCGAATAATGTGCGATATTGGCGTAAATACTCAAGAACAAAACCGAATGGTTACTTTGTACATGTAGTTACAACAAAATTGCATATTAATAGGTAATCTAAAATTATATGATTAAATCATGCGAAAATATGAACTGCGCACTTGTACCAAAAATATATAATATTATATCAGAGAAGACAAACCATATTATGTTACTCTTTATTACAAATTATATGTTACTCTTTATTACAAATTAACAATCAACATATTACATCACAGATCACATTATATTATCATCTCAGGCGCATATGCAGGGGGGGGGGGCATATCGATTTTGTTTTCGAATATAGACTCCCCCACCCAACCTCCGCACACATTCCTGCACATTCCTGAATCAACATTCCAAATACATAAATTCAATCTCATTGAATATATGGATGTATGTACATATTATTTAAACTGAGGTTATCAGTCAGTTTTCATCACAGGTCCCCACCCCCCACCCCCCAATCTAGTCAAAGCTGAAGATCTATACATGTATATAATAAAGACACCCTCATCCCGCTGTGGGGCGGGACGTAACCCAGTGGTACAGCGCTTGCTCGATGTGCAGTCGGTCTGGGATCGATCCCCATCCGTAGGCCCATTGGGCTATTTCTCGTTCCTGCCAGTGCACCACGACTGGTATATCAAAGGCCGTGGTATGTACTACCCTGCCTGTGGCATGGTGCATATAAAAGATCCCTTGCTGCTAATCGAAAAAGAGTAGCCCATGAATTGGCGACAGCGGTATTCCTCTCTCATTATCTGTGTGATCCGTAACCATATGTTTGACGCCATATAACCGTAAATAAAATGTGTTGAGTGCGTCGTTAAATAAAAGATTTCTTTCTTTCTTTCATCCCGCTGTTACCTGTGATTTGCTAAAATTACCTGCATCCGATAGTATGTAAACATATATGAGACCGGAAGTCAACATGTTGTACAAGACATTCTGCATCTTCCTTGTATTAAAGTGCTATTTCCACAAATAGAAAAAAAGAAAAAAAGAAATGTTTTAACGAAGCACTCAACACATTTTATTTACGGTTATATGGTGTCAGTGATATGGTTAAGGACCACACAGATTTTGAGAGGAAACCCGCTGTCACCACTACATGGGCTACTCTTTCCAATTAGCAGCAAGGGATCTTTTATTTGCGCTTCCCACAGGCAGGATATCACACACCATGGCCTTTGTTGAACCAGTTATGGATCACTGGTCGGTGCAAGTGGTTTACACCTACCCATTGAGCCTTGTGGAGCACTCACTCAGGGTTTGGAGTCAGTATCTGGATTAAAAATCCCATGCCTCGACTGGGATCCGAACCCAGTACCTACCAGCCTGTAGACCGATGACCTAACCACGACGCCACCGAGGCCGGTCCCACAAATGGATCACAGGCATGCTATGAAAAAGTTAAAAGGTCAAAGTTTGTTCAGTTCAACTGATTTATGAATTGGCTATTGGATGTCAAACAAATGGTAATGTTTTTACTCGTCTTTTGTTATATTTTTCCATTAGCAGCATGGGATCTTTTATACATATAAGTACTTTCCCACAGACAGGACACTACCTACCACAACCATTGATATACCAGTTGTGGGTTGAGATAAACAACTAATACAGATATCAAAACTCCAATCCACCATCTCTGCTATCAGAGCAGTTCAAGCAGAGTCAATGAAAACGTTGATGGATCCAGCAAATCAGAATAAAATGTTTTTGAATATTAAAGGGACATGCCTGTGTTTGCTACATAGTAAGATGTTTCCGACTAATAAAATATTTCTATGATTAAACTTACATATTAAATATATTTTCTTGTTTAGAATATCAGTGTCTGTATATTCAATGTGTTTCTGGTCGTCTTAATATTTGTAAGAAGCCCAAACTGGATTTTGTTTTGAAATAATTTCCTATGTACGAAAAAAAAATATATTAGGAAATAAATAAAATTTAACCTAGTACAGATATCTGAACGACCAGAAACACATTTAATATACAGCCACTAATATTTTATGCAGAAAAATATATTTGATATGTAATTACAATCGTTAAAGTCTCTGTTAGTCGATAACATCATAAAAATTGCAGCAAACTCGGGAATGTCCCTTTAACTATAAGGTTTTGTACTTCATTTCATTTCAAATTATTTTTGTGCTTATATCCAATTACGGTTCAAGTACACTGTCCTGGGCACACACCTCAGCTATCTGTTCAGGACACTAGGTTAGTTGTTAGTGAGAGAGAAGAGGGTGTAGTGGTCTTACACCTTACCCATTGAGTTATTAAAACTCACTCTGGGTGGGAGCCAGTACCGGGCTACGAACCCAGTACCTACCAGCCTTATGTCAGATAGCTTAACCACGACACCACCGAGGCTGGTGACATCGGACTAAATGAGACACTAAGACACCTACAGCAATTTGTTAGTATTCACACATCATGTAGTTGTTGAATTAGATTTTCAACAAATTTGTTATGAAAAACATATTTCTTAACATACTAGCTGAAAAGAACAGTGTGTGCGATATTTGTGGTATCACATGACGAATGTTGGCAACTGGCTTAAAGATATCAAGTTGGCTGCTCCATGAAGATGACCTAAATGTCAAAGCCAACTGCCCACTGAAATTAAGAGTCAAGAAACTGATTGCTGCCTATTGCGAATAAACTAACTTTACAAATAAATAAAAATTAAATAATGTCAAACAACATCACGGCACCAAAAGAAATAACAACAACATTAGCTACTAGTATTGAGTAATTGTGCAAACTGCAAATGCTGTATAACATCCAAATTGTTTTTAAACCTGGGCCTCGTTCCACGAAGCGATCTTAGCCCTAAGATCAACTTAAGTGCATAGGGTAGCTATGCGCTTAAGGTAATCTTAGGGCTAAGATCACTTCGTGAAACGGGGCTCTGGTTTCTAAGGATATGTAAGATATAGAATACGACACTTGTGTCTGTTAGATGCCATTTTTCTTACAAGTAGATGTTTAAAAATTAAAGCAAATAATTTTCACTCCTTATATATGTTTCGGAACAACACATTGGTAGATAAATGGTATCTAACGGCCACTCATATAGTATTTCCTATGTCCAATTCCACATCAGTTTGTTGGTTTATTGAAGGTCAGCTTGACATCAGAAACCGGAGATTCCCCGAGCAAAGCACTGTCTGGGGCTACGTCCCAGAAGATTTTCTGAATCTGTTTGAATTTCGGATGAGACGAGTCCCCTGTGAGGGACAGAAGCATGCTCTCACTGGTTGTTAGGTATGCCCCTGCATTACTGATTCGTTGATAGGCATACATCCTGAAACAGTACCAAACACAGTTTTTTGAAGAGCCATACCTAGTGTAAAATAATTATTGATGGAGGATGGGCGGTAAAAATTATACAATATACAATAATTATAGGATATTAAACAAGCTTCCATTTCATACGATGTTTATGTCCGAGGGACATAAACATGATATGTAAAGGTACTTAGGTAGCAAGTTTAATATCCTATTTATTACCCATTAATCCATTTAAATTTTATATATTTATATCACTAATAGATTACAATTTATATCATTAAATTTGTTTAATTAATGTTCTGGTAAGGTCGAAGTGCGCCAGTTGTATGATATCGAGGTGTTATGTCCCACTTGACAATTTAGTGGGATTTAACACTTTGATATATGCCTGGTACAAAGATATTTTTTTAACCATATGGGTAATAATATGGGATATTCTCCAATGAAATGAAAAGATCACTTTTAAATCTGATAGGGAACTTTTTCATGTTTTTCTTGGAGACAACATGTATGTACCCGGTATGTACCTGGGCTGGTGGTCTCCCTTCCACCTAGTTCAAGTGGTTTAACAAGCACAAGCAGGCAATCTAATTCAAATTAGCTCCACTATTACATGTGGATCTAACAGCAGCCCGTTGGAGCTCATGTCCAGTTGACCTTTCATTCGACCAATCAAAAACTTACTTGCAAAATCATGCCAGTGATTTGAAAAGAATTTGAAAAAAATTGGGATTATGCTGAGGGTATACAAAATGATTCGAGTGAATTACAAAGTATGCCGGAAACTAATTTCAATATAAATTTTTATATAAAATTTGTTTCAAGATGAAAAATAAATCCGTGATGATATAGCCATAAAATCTGTTTATACTAGTATACAATCCAGAGTTTATTACTGCACTTTTCCCCCTGTTTTTTCAATGTTGAAATAGGCCAACAAAAGCGAAGTGTAATTGGTCAATATGTCACCTGGAGATGGGAATCCACGCAATACTGTTAGATCTACTGGTGAGATCAGTAGAGCTAATTTTAATCAGATTGACAAGCAGAGCAAGCTGTTATAGCACACACCAGAGGCTATCATGGGTGCAAGTTCTGAGTACTGCCAGCTCTTTCACCTAGGACAGGAAGGGGTTGGGAGAGGGAGAAGGAGGGATTGCCAACACTGGCTGGTGCAAGGCAGCCTGTCTGGGGGTCGGAGGTGTACGAAGAAGGTGTTTTGATACCAGTAAGGAATCTGCAATGTTTTTCCACCCAGATACTACAAATTGTTTTTATAGTTTAAAAACAGTTTATTTATCAATATATCATTATGGACTTATGCTGGATTTAGTTTAAAATTATGAACACACATAACATAAAAATTTATATAATTACGATATAATCCAACAAATTTGAAAATATTCGTTATCAGTACACTGATATCTTAGTGCTACAGGTACAATATGTTTTGGGAAACCAGAGCACCACAAGCCAAAACATTTACCTGTCAACTAAACTTCTCGAGGAGCAGGCGTCAACTATAACATGAACATCAAACCCTCTGTCCAAAAGGTCAAGGACAGTCTGCTGAATGCAAGCTTGAGTTTCTATTCCACAGAGAACAATGGACTTCAAATCTGCAAGGATGAGTTATTAACAAATATATATTAGTTATATACAACATTACAAGTTTGTTATTCTATCCATATATATTGATAGATGCATACATTCCTTCACACCATTGGATGAGAACACAATATATTATTTTTGATAACACATGGGTTGTTAACGTATGTATGTGTGTTAACAATTTCAAGACATACGACTGGCTGCTCCTAGGTGATGACCAGGTCACCAGTGCCATGCAGCCAATGAAAACCAACACAGTGGAAATAGATTACACTGCGACATATACTTAACCTGACAATCATGTGTCCTGTGACACGTAAGTTAGCTACAAGTGCAACGACTGTAAATAATTTTTAGTCGAAAAAGATGTTAAAATTTACTAAAAACCTGGTTTTTGAGGATGTGTAAGAAATAGAATAATACATTTGTGTCCGTTAGATACCATTTATCTTGCAACTCATTGTTTAAAAATGTATCAAACTTGCTTTTGCTTGTTAGATACATTTTAAAACAACTCATTGTGAGATAAATGATATCTTAACGCAGGGGACAATATTTAAAAATCTTACATAACCAGAAGTCAGTTCACGTGAGTTTTACTAGTTAACCGATTGTTCGGTTACGTGAATATTGTTCTCGTAACCGATGAGTTAGGCCTACATAATCCTAAAACACTTGAACTACGGTTCAGTGCTACATTGGAGGTTGAAATGTATTTAAAAACAATTGATTTTCATGTTCATTACTGATATATGATACTTTTAATTTTAGAATGTAATTGTTCACCACGTAACCAATTGGCGGTTCTCGTGATTTTAAAGTTGCGTAACCGAACAACGGTTCTCGTGAAATATTGTGCCCTGTTAATGGCCACTCATGTATTATTCTCTATGTATTAAATACCATAGTAGAAACTGGATCTAGCCAATTTTGGTTTCAACCTGTAGACTGGACTTCCAAATTATGCAGGCAGATATCTATTGTCATCTATATTTTATTTACATGTATTAAGTATTAATTAGTAGACCATTTTCTAAAAGTATTTTATCAGATTCCAGTTTCATGAAATATTATAAGTATACATACATATGTACGTACATACATACGTATGTACGTACATACGTACGTACGCACACACACACACACAGACACACACACACACACATACAATGTAAGCAAGCATAAAGCCAGTTTAAATTTTACAAATTCTAAACAACAACAATTATTGTTCAGTAGTACTGGTAATCCAAATCTTATCCATCTGTATATTCATGTATTAATCTACATTTTAGCAAATTATACATCTACTATGCTGTTATTCTTAATAATTACAGTTAAACTTTTAAAGTCTGGGGTGCTAACCATAGATATACTCCATACAAGGTGCGTAATATTTCACACAAACTGTAGTTCTGTTCACGTGTAAGTTATATACAACTTTAAATTTACAGTAACTACCAAATGGTTATGTGATGAACAGTTACATTCAAAAATAAAAAGTTGATTTATATTACAACAAAAATTCTTTATTGCAGTTAATGTCCAACATACAGGCCTCTAAAAATTACAAGAGCGATTGTTTTGTTTGCGAGCTGCTCAAACAAATCTAATTTAGTGTAATCTATTTTTTGTTCTCGCAAAGTTTGGAGCATCTTATACATGGATATAATGGGGTACACAAAAAGGAAATGGGCTACCTGGATTTATTTCTGCATAACCGATAAATGGGTCACTCATATTTTAAATTCTCAGAGGCCTGAAATAAAGATCAAAGTACAACATCTCTTTTGCAATTGGTGTAGTTTAAAAGCGTATGAGCAAGAGGAATACATAAATATATGATTAAGATACCTATATTATATACCAGTACCTTTCATTTTGCTGATGTGTTGTTCTACGTCTGGCACAAGCATGGAGAACTTAGTCTTTGGAAACACCTTGACCTGACTGACATCCAGTTCACTTACTGTGTGACCAAGACCTGAAATCAAATCTCATAGCTAATCAACTTGATGCAAGCTAAGTAGGCCTACTGTAACTTGATGACAAATCCCACCATTTGAACTGCTGAAGGGGTTAGTGAAGGGGGTGGGGTGTACTACATAACATTGTAGTAATTTAACAATAAATGTACTGTAAACACAACATTTAAGACAGCCTGTAACTCAAATTTATTTATTATGATTTAATATTATTAATTTTTATTTTAAAGGTTAAACAAAAACGAACCCTATGAGGGCCTCCCATCTGACAGCGACAAACCTTTTGGATACTGCTCTGTCACGACCACAGGCATATCCAAAATATTGGCTGCATTTAGCATGCGACCGGATACTGCTATGATCTGGGGATAGTACTGGATTGTTTTGCGAAATCCATCCTGCATGTCACATAAAAATAAAGCAGAATTTTTAAGAACTATTTTCCCTAGTCTCTTGGAAGCCATGTTTCTTGTAGTTTCCTCTTTGCGGACGAGATCCACAGATTACCGTGCCGAAGTCGACGACTACACGGCTACATACCAGTACCCTGTGTAAAATGCACGTTCTATATTTAAGAATTAGTTGATGTGTTATTGACTACAGACCGAACTATGTTGCTATATATCAACGACTTTTTGGCAATTCACAACCATTATTATTCCCACTTGTACAGAAGATCTTTATTATTAAAGGAGGAAATAAAATTACAGAATGGACGCAATGGCCGCGCCCACAAAAACGTTTTCTTCACAAAAATATTACATCGGTGTTAACACTTAAACAAATCAGTTGTACACAGAGCATATGTACAACAAGTAATTTCCTCGGTGTGTAGGTACATCCGCCGTATTATATGATGAATAAGAGGAAGCCTAATATAATTAATTTATACGGAGACAACATTGCACTGATTTGTTTTCTTTGAATTTCCATCGACATTAGTCTGACGTAATATACACAGAATGGGCGTGATCATTGCCTGCCTTGTATTTGCTTTGGTATGTTTTGACAGTTTAATCCCATCTGAAACGACTTCAGTCCGACATACTGATGTGATTGTCGTTGGTGCCACTGGGGACCTTGCCCAAAAATATCTCTGGGGAGGGTTTTTCCATCTGTTTTTAAAACGTGTCGGTGAAGGACATTCGTTCACGATTTACGCGGTTGGGAGATCGCCACCTGAACACGCAAATCCGATACTCGACGGGATACTAAAGGAAAAAACAAAATGTCCACTCGACATGACAGTAGATCATTGTATTGAAATGAAAAATAAATTTCACAAAGCAACGTCATACTCCATGTTAAAAACTAATGAGCATTATTTTGAGTTTTGTTCAGCCGTTCATGACAGAAGAAGAACCAGTGGGCGGATGGACGGAGAAATCATATTCTACTTGTCGGTACCATCAAGTTCTTACATTGCAATCACTCAGCTTATCAATAAACACTGTAGACTTCATAGCGGCAAAATAAAAGTCCGGATAGTTCTGGAGAAACCGTTTGGAAACAATAAAGAATCTGCTAAAATGATGGACAGTGCTCTGGGTGAAGTTTTTACCGAGGAGGAAATATACAGAGTGGATCACTATCTAGGAAAAACAATTGTCCGAGAAATATTAACATTCAGGTGCGTGTAGTAACGGTTACATATTATTAATTTGTATGATTCAAATAAAATTCAATATTTGATTAATTTATAGTGTTCGTTTCAAGTGTAATCTATTCCGCCCATTACTCGTTTAATAAACAGTTGAATTTAATGTGCATTTGTGCTATCAAATAAATATCAAGTAATATGGCCAGTTCTTTTGTACTTGTTTGAACCCTGTTGCAACCTGTAAAAATCGTTAACTATAATATCATTGCAAGGTTTCATAAAAGTAATACTAATAGTATGCTGTAGGTCAAGCGGGGTGTTTTAAAAGAGGAGGTATTAGACGTCGAAATCGGGGAATGAGGGGAAATGACACTGGCCTCATAGACGCGGAAATCATCTATTACATCTCCCCCAACTGACATGAACTACATTTATTATATTCATCCACTGATCACTGGATTTTCCAGGCACTGGGAAATTTGGGTTGTGCTCTCTCAACACTCGACTTAAACCACTTCAGAATCGTCCTTGGCCTGTCACTGTTGTAATACACGTAGCCTACCTGCAAATGAGTAATTGTATTCTAAGAATCACATGATTATGTGATGACAATATGTTTAATGGCGTATGGGGGTTGAGAGGAATTTCATTTGAAATTTCTTAAGGTGAAATTTAGGCGTAGCCTGCGATCGATCTCCGTCAGTGGGCCGATTTTGACTATTTCTCGCTCCAGCCAGTGCACCACGACTGGTATATCAAAGGCTGTAGTATGTGCTATCCTGTCTATGGGATGATGCATATAAAAGATCCCTTAGAAAGATGTAGGTTTACTCTCTAAGACAATATGTCATGTCGAAATTACCAAATGTATGACATCCATTAGCTGATGATTAATAAATCAATGTGCTCTAGTTGTATCATTAGACAAAACAAAACAAATACATTTAAAAAAAAACCTTTGCCTTAAAAATCACTTTACACTAAAAGTTCAGACTTTATCTTTAAAATGCTTTGTTTGCACCGAAAAACAAGAAGTTCAATTCCCTGCCTGCTCGTGCACTTCTTAATCCCTTAACGCCTTGGGAGGGGGGGGGGGGGGGGGGCGGGGCGAGACGTAGCCTAGTGGTAAAGCGCGCGGTCGGTCTGGGATCGATCCCCGTCGGTAGACCCATTGGGCTACTTCTCGTTCCATACATTGCATCCCGACTGGTATATCAAATGCCGTGGTATGTACTACCCTGTCTGTGGGATGGTGCATATAAAAGATTCCTTGCTGCTAATCGAAAAGAGTAGTCCATGACATGGCGACAACGGGTTTCCTCTCAATATCTGTGTGGTCCTTAACCATATTATGTCTGATGCCATATAACCGCAAAATAAAATGTGTTGAGTGCGTCGTTAAATAAAACATTTCCTTCTGCCTATGCCTTGATCGCTCAAACATTTAACCAATGCATCAACTGAAGCAGTTATACTAACATATAAGTAACAGTTCTAATCACATCTGTATTTAATTACAGGTTCTTGAATAGACGCATAGAAGACAAACTGAATAAAGATGATGTGCAGAGGGTGGAGATCTTCATGAAGGAAACTGTTGGAGTTAAAGGTCTACTTACTCTCTCTCTCTCTCTCTCTCTCTCTCTCTCTCTCTCTCTCTCTCTCTCTCTCTCTCTCTCTCTCTCTATGGGTGTGTTTGTGTTGTGCCATGTGGTATGCTTTTGTCTTTAGAAATTTACAGAGTTACAGATCAACTTGGGTGTCTTTTTACTGTAATTTGTTATTGGCTAGGATTCATTCGCGTTTTGTTGGTTTTTGTGTTTTATTTATTTATTTCCTCTTGTTTTGGTTTTCAGTTAAATATTTCCTGAGTTTAAGGATATTATCTTAAAAAGTCTCTAACCATCATAGGCGTCTGGCTCCATATTCATAAACGTACTTAAGTGAATGTATGATACTTATCTATGTACTTTAAGTATGCATTTAGGTATCATACATTGACTTAAGTATGTTTATGAATACAGAGCCTGAAGAATATACTAACAAACATAAATAAATACTGTGCTTTATAATAATGGTTTTATATTTTCAATGGATTATTGAGTAAGATGTTACTAAATTGTCTAGACGAAAAATTGCAACTGAGTTTAATTGCCTCACATTGTATTAAGATTTGCAACAGTTTTACAGCGACATGGATGCATATGACGATTGACCTTTTTCATACGTATGATGGCTGTATGCGTTTACATGTATGTCAGGCCTTTCCCCAGGATCGTTTTAAGGCGCTTACATATATAGCATCATCATAACACAAAAATCAAGCCAAAAGAAGTGGGGTAGTGGGTTGAAAACAGTTAAGTGTTTGCCTTCAATCCATCAAATCATGTTGGGGTTGTTTTTGTGGGGGGGGGGGGGGGGGGGGGGGTTAAAACTTAAAAAATAAAATAACCCATCAATTCCCCACCCCCAACAATTTCATAATTTGCGCCATGTTGTTGCTGTTGATTTCAGCGTCGTGTTAAATGTTTGTCACCTCACAGTTTAACAAATACATATCTAGCATTATCTAACAAATATGATTATTGTAAACTAATTCAGTGTACGTTTAACTGCAATTTGTATAAATGCTGCATGTTCATTTCCTGCGATCGCGATCTCAGTGCGTGCTCTCGACCATAGGTACAAAATTAACAAAGACAAAGGAAATAACGAAACTGCAGTTAGGTATTCATTGATGCAAACAACTAGTGTTTTTCTACACATTTACATCAAGATTTACTTCCGTGTAATCGTATTGTTCATGTCCGCAACGATGTCTCTTGACACGTGGGTGTCAGCTGACTCTGAAGCGTGACGTATATTACACCGAGAGCTTTCCTCCGTTCAGCCAACGAACGTTCTTCCTAACGTTCGCGAACTATTTGATTGGTGTTCGTCGTGTCCATTTGGTTTAACGTGAAGCGTACAAACCAGTGTAGCGAACGTTTTGTTTCCGCTCAGTCTGGCTGAACTCAGCCCTTGGGATAGCCGACATGTCTTTCGGCCCTGAACTGGCATGTGTATTCAAATTGACATGCAGTGTCGGTTTGTTTTTATTACTTTGGTTCAGACTTTACAAAATTAAAATAATGGTGACATGTTTTACTCAAGAATTTCACCTTCAAAGATGTTTATTCAATTAATAGGTATTTTCTTTGATTTGTCTTGATGCGTAATTCCCAAGCATACAGACATTATTACAACAAGCAGTTATCTGGCGGATTAGTAGTAGCCGATCACCTGTACCACGTGACCAGCACAAGCCCACAAACGGTGCGATCAATGGACCTCAAAGTGAACAACTAAAGAATTGCAGAGATACCAAATGGAAGTGTGATAATGTGTGGTGAATGACGTTACGGATCACAGCTCCATTTTTTTTTTTTTTTTTTACATGTTACAAATTAAGCCGACACGGTCCTGCAGTTAAGGCGCTTACCAGACATGAAGGCGCTTACTTGGCTGGCTAAGGGAGCACGGGCCGTGTCGGCTTATCGCTCTAGGGAAACCCCTGGTATGTGACCATTACGACCTGTAGCAGGTGTTTCCAACTTGACGTTTAGCAACAGCCTTTAACAGATGTCACGAGTGAAATCTATTTATGATAGCGAGGATTTGTTGTGGCCGAATTGTTAGATTACGGCCGTTGTCGATTCTGCGTCGTGTGAATCGCTGGCATAGCCAGGATTTTATATTTGGGGTGTGGGGGGGGGGGGGGGGGGGGGGGCAACCCACATTGTGTATGTGTGTGTGTGTGTGATTTTATAACATTTAATTATACAATAAAATTTAATTTTAAAAAACCTTCGACTGGGGGTGGCCATGGGTATGGCCCCTTACCCCCCGGCCTACGCCACTTGTGTGAATCGTCGCAGCAGACGTGGGGAATTTAATTACATGTGTACCTCCATGTACACAAATAAGTATCAATATAATTTAATTGCATATTCATTTATTTATTTTAAATACAAAATTTGCAATTCCAAATTTATGTTTATGGAATAAAGGAAATATCGTTTGTAGTGTAGGGTTTCCATAAGGCCACCCAACAATGAGTGTAAGTACACGTTTTGAAAACCTAGCTAAGCAACAGATCAAATAACGGTAATTACTGTATACTTGGAGTTTAGAGGTACTGATTTACGCAATGTAAAATATTCTCTGCTATTGCATCTCAAAGGCGAAGCGCCCATTACGAACAGTACGCATGTGCGTAATGCAAAAAATCCGGGAATAGGTCGAGGCTGTCTGTAATTGTTCTATAAAATATCCTCATAAAATTGACTATAAAAAAGATAGAAAATAAATGCCTTAGAATGGGGGAAGGCCCCCGAATCCCCCCTCGCTCGGGCACGCCTTTGGCGTGCGTAATGCTAAAATTGTTCTGGGTACGTCCCTGCATCTTTTTGACCGTTGAATTACACATTACGTACATCTTCTTGCTTAAATTATCAATGTTGACAAAACCTGTATATTTTTAGTCATCCTGATGCTATAGTTCCAGACGTATAATTGTATGTTATACAGAAAAGGTTCATGCTACAGGAACTAGTCAATGAGTTTTATGTTTCTTGTATTTTATTTTCTTGCTATGTTTTTTTCCAGGTAGAATAGATTTCTTCGACCAGACTGGGATACTGCGAGATGTCTTTCAAAATCATCTCACTGAACTCTTGACGTTGGTTGCCATGGATTTACCACAGAACCTATCATCACCAGAAGACGTTAAGGCTTACAAGTTGAACCTTCTTCGTAGCGTCAGACCAGCCACACGATCATCAGTCTTGACCGGTCAATACTCAGACTACCTGACTGAAGTGAAAAACGAACTGAGCGATACGACGAATTCCACCTTCACCCCAACATTTGCAGTGGCCATGTTGCATATTAATTCACCGCGTTGGGAAGGGATCCCGTTTGTACTGGTCGGTGGTAAGAGGTTGGATGAACGGTCAAGTTTTATTAGAATCATATTTAAACAGAACAGAGTCTGTGTTAGTCAATGTGCAGACAGTTCGGGAGGCTGTAGAACTGAACAGCTTGTGTTTCAGCTTGGGCACGGTGCTTTGAAAACTCCAGCCATCCTCGTCTCAAAATCGCTGGGCATTCCAGTATGGCCATCTGTCTTAAAGGAGGCAGATTTTAATCATATTGATACAGTATTTGGTGACACAGTATCAAATCTGTTTATAGCAACACCAGTCAGTGATCCTGATGCTTATGCTGTTCTAATTGAAGACATACTGTCTGGAAGAAAGGACAGGTTTGTTGGAAGCAAACATTTGTCAGCATTGTGGGATATATGGAGTGAAGTCATCACGCAGACAGACACAAGGAAACCTAAAATATATGAGGCAGGGGATGAAGCAAGGATCTTAGATTTTATTATCACGGGTTCCATGATGGTTTTCACTGACAAAATTGAGCAAGTGGTGGAAAGAGATTTTGAGGATGACCAAAGACAAACTCCAACAACCTTTCTTGGTTACAAACTAGTCACCAATACAGCAGCTTATATTGTTAGTATGCTCGCAGAGGATATTGCTAAGAAAGTGCAGTCAACTCTTAATCATAGCTGGAATTTTCACATTGCCTTTTCAGGAGGCGACAGCCCAAAACGTCTATTTCACGTCCTGGCTCAGCAGTTCGCTCATCTTCCATGGAAGAGAATCCACGTGTGGCAGATGGACGAACGATGCGTACCATTCACGGATTTCCAGTCCAATTTCTACCATCTTCAGGACCTGTTTCTCAGTTTTGTTCCAATCCCTCATGAAAACGTCCACCCAATGCCAGTAGACATCAACGGCAAACTGTGTGCTACCAGAGATTCAGGGCGGATCTCGTATGGAGAGTCGCTGAAATACCATCTTCCTGACCTGAGCTTTGATTATAGTGTCCTCGGCCTTGGCAGCGATGGTCACACAGCATCGCTTTTCCCAAACTCCCCAGCTCTGTCTACAGACATGAAGGTTGTGCTTACTGAAAATACGTCCGATCATTTCAGTCGCAGGATGACACTGACCTTTCCTGTCATAAACAACTCAAAGCATATTTCTGTGTTGGTCACAGGCAAAGAGAAATCAAATATTTTAAAGCAGCTGGAGGAGTCGGAAGGGTCAGTATCAGATTTCCCCATACTGGGAGTAAATCCAGCCGGCGGAAGTCTAGTCTGGTACATTGACGGCGAGGCATTGCCTGAATTGTAGGTTATGTTTGGGACACATCATTACGTGGCGTGGCGTAGTAACACGTCGTGTTGTGTAATCCTTGTCAAAAAGTGTCAAACTCTTCGCAACGTTATTCGGAGTCCCCGTACGCTGTATGGAGACTTTGCTTATAACATTTTGAAGTCAAAACTCACGACCTCAGCCGTGCCCATTTTCTGTCAAATTACACGCTGCTAACACTACGCTTCGTCCCGACTACGGTATGTTTGTCTCCGGCATTACAGTCTACTCGCAATAAGCGTATTCACGAGGGCGAGAAATCGTGGACGCTCGCAGTCAATACAGTTTAATGTATACTGAAAGGATAAAGAGTGCCCTTGGGTGATTTTTCTCATGGACACACAAATACTGGTGATCAAATATATCGTATTTTCAAATATTAATTAGATAAGACGCTGATAACGACGGGTTGTATTTTTATACTTTAACCTATTATATATATTTTCGTTCTTTCTTTCTTTCTTGTTATCGGGTTGTATGTGTGTGTATTTATGTTGCGAGTAGGGGTGGGGTAAGTGCGTGCGCATGCGTGCGCCCGCGTTTTCAATTATTATTGATTGAAAACCATCTGAATCGATGTTTTCATGGAATGATGGTATTGTTCGCAGTGTCATCGCCTTTCAACATCCAGTGTTTAGCTTCGTTACGATCACATTCCCTCCTCGATGTTTTTCATGCGATGTATTCCAATCCCGTTTGCAACATAAATGTTTAAATGTTATATTCTGTGAAACCGACTTGCAGCCTTCAAACTATATGTAACTTTGTTTTCTTTTTAAAAGTTTATTTTTTTACGAATTGATTAAACGATTGTTTGTTTCATGTTTAATTATCAGTCTGACGGTCTACCTTTATTTGTGTGTGGTAAAGAGGCATTACATCCTTAGACAAAATGGATACTTGTTCGTAGATTTTTTCCGGGGTTGGGGGGGGGGGGGGGGCAAATTGTCCATGACACCAACCCCCCTCTAGTTACGATCGTGCATTGCGTTTTTAAGGGACTTCCCCGAGTTTGCTGCTATTACAACACGTTTCTGATTTATAGTCGTTTTAACGTCTAAAATTACATATGAAGTACGTTGTTAGTCCAAAACTCGGGACACACTCTTGTCATATATCTTGGTTAATCGTTCCACATTTAGTGATGCTAAGAGATAGTGTAAAATAGGAAAGTAGGTCATACGTTTATCATTCACGAATATATCTGAGCCTTGGTAAAGTGTCACACGTGTTCTTCACAGGTAATGTTTGACCTATAAACGTGTACTGTATTTTATACTTGTACTTACCTTTGTTTGATACACAGTGGCCGAGGTATTTTTCCTAAGACGTTCACCCAACCATTCATTCCTTTGTATCCGTTTATTCATTCAGGTATTCTTGTATGTTTTTCTTCATGTTGAAAAACTAACTTTACATATCCTCCTATGTACATACAATACATGTTTGTGAAAACTAACGTTTTGTGTTGTTGTTATTGGTGGGGTGGGGGAGAAGTTATACATATATGTTTCTTATGTTATAGCCACGTGTATATTACACCAGTACCCTGTCTCTGGTGTCCTGGCGGGATTCTAGTCTAGTTTGTATGTTTTCACAGTGGATTATTGTACAAAACAGTTTATTTTTGTAAACTTTATCAATATTCCGAAGTGTGTTCGGCTTTCTTTATCTGTCAAATGTTTGTTTTGCTTGAGGTCTTGAATGTGTTACTTTCTTTTATATATATATATGATTTAAAATATGTTTAAAGATGGCCTGTGTTGTGTTATTTTCAATATAACTCCATTTTCACATAGTGAATGTAAGCATTTCTCAATTTAACTTTATGAAAATTCATCACCATATATTTTGTTGCCGAGTTCATAAACAGGTAGACTATAATTTATTATGTACACACAGTTAACGTACTGCCTGTATTAATAACTGCGGTCTAATATCGAAATTAACTAATGCCACCGTCTATTTCGTGATTGGAACACAGAGTGCTGAGCACATTGTCAGTGTTCTACAACTTGTATCTTAATGACTAGTTTGCACTGTCCTATATATGTCCAATAATGTATTAAAGACATTGATCAAGAAAGAAAAGAAATCTCAAGTGGATAGTGACAACACCAGCGACAAGTTTATTGCTGCAATAGCCAGAGTATATTATTATTTAACCATTTAGAACATCATGTGACATCACCATGTTCATTTTTAAACTGACAGACGCTAGTCTTCGTTTTCTTTTGATTACTTATTACTCGGTAAAAGATCTCTTGCTGCCATTTAGAATGGGAGTAGCCCATTGCGTGGCGACAGCTGGTTTCCTAGATATCCGGGTCGACGCGATGTAACCATAATTAAAATGTGTTGAGGGCGATGTTAAATAAAAGCATTTCTTCCTTCTTACTACTTGGTAATCTAGGTCGCATGAAATGTAATATTCTCCAGTTCAACTCCAGTGCTAGCCGCTATTGTGAACATAGCGACACGTTTGTATGTTGGTAGACTTCTAAGGTGGGCCCTTGTACGGGGACTTTACTCGATTATTGAAATCATTTAGAGCAGAGCCGAGCGGGGTTTTTTTTTCTGTCAAGACACTTGGTGCACTGTTTAAGAGACGCCCAATCTTTTGTATAAAAGCAAACAAATAACAAGCCATTGATGTATTTTCCCGTTCCAACCTGTACTTTGCACTATACCAAATAACATCCGGCCTGGTCAAATTTTGAAGTGCGTCTAACTTTTGATAGCGCAGATAAATACTGCTAGTCTTGCCATTAATGAAAAACAAATATTTGCGAAAAACAATTAATGCAATTTTATTTCATCCAGCATTAAATGATGAACATTTCTATTAGTAAAACGTGGTTCAGTGATTGAGCGCCCATCTGATAGAGACCCACCTGAGATACAGTAACGTGTATCGACAACCACCACCCCTCATGGGGCTATAGATACTGGGTTATTTCCCTTTCCAACCAGTGATATATGACCAGACTATCACAGACCGTAATATATGCTGTTCTATTTGAGATAGAATAAAGATGTTGCGAATAATATGACGGCAGCGGGCTTCCTCTCTAGCGCTCGATCATAATGAGCGAGACGTAGCCCAGCGGTACAGCGGTCGGTGTGGGATCAATCTCCGTCAGTGGGCCCATTGGGCTATTTCTCGTTCCTGCCAGTGCTCCACAACTGGTGTAACAAAGGCCGTGGTATGTACTATCCTGTCTGTGGGATGGTGCATATAAAAGATCCCTTGCTGCTAATCAAAAAGAGTATTCCATGAAGTAGCGACAGCGGGTTTCCTCTCAATATATGTGTGGTCCTTAACCATATAACTAAATAAAATGTCTTGAGTGCGTCGTTAAATAAAACATTTCCTTTCCTTCCTGTGCCATAAACTGTATATTATGACCGTAGGTGTGCCAATATTAAGAGAATGGAACAAATGACATAGGTGGATCTAGGCTGCTTCCTTAGTTTTGGGGTGGGAAGTAAATGTTTTATTTAACGACGCACTCAACACATTTTATTTACGGTTATATGGCGTCTTTTGGGGTGGGATGTAGCTCATTGGCAAAGTTCTCTCATGAGGTCCAATTCCCACATACCATAGTCTTAAATTTGATATAGTAGTATTGGAGCTCCGGAAGAAATGGGGAGGAAACCTTAGACAAACTCCACCACTTAGCTATACAGCCTGTCAGCCTGAATTGTGATACGAAAATGTTTCAAAAACATTTTGAGGATCAACTGTGATCAGGAATGTTACAGTGTTTGATACGATACAGATACTGGAATTAAATATAATATGTATACAAACAATTAGTGTGAAACATTTAATTAATTTTGAATTTGTGCAAACAAAAATAAACATACAAAGGTACATCCTCCCGTCCCGGAATTGGCCACTGGCGATGCCAAAGGTCAAGTCCGGAATAGGCGTGCCTGAACCCTTTGGACATGGGCACGTAAAAATAGTTCTCTTCCCTTCCATTACAAAAGTACATTTAAACTTCTTTTGTTTTTACGATATTTCTTTATATCCAGAAAATTTCAGATTCGATTTTGCATGAACACCAAACATGGCCTCGCCCAAATCTTCACTGATTTCAGCCAGTATTTTTGGCTCCCGGAAGTGCGTAACCGCCTGGGCCATTGCTCGTGCTCGCTTGGCAGGATCGGAACTTTTGAAGATGCCAGAACCCACAAATACACCATCGACACCTAACTGCATCAGTAACGAAACGTCCGCGGGTGTGGCTGAAAAACAAAACCAAATGAATTTCAAGAAAATGCCTTGTTTCAATGAATGAAATGTATTCACAGGACAAACAATTTAGAAGTTGAGGCAGGTGAACTGGGATGGAGTCTTGAGGCATAAAGGTGACAAGAATTGTTTTCTTCCTCCTCCTTTGGAGAGAACTTTGTGTGTATTTATGGTATCACAACGCGATATTTCACATACTTTAGGGATCGTTGTAAAGATATCTATCGGCTGTTCCATGGTGATGACCTAGATATCAAAGAAACCGTCAAATGAAATTAATACTATACAAACTTACTTATACCTATGAAGTATATGTACAAACACAAGCGCCTTAACTACATACATTGGGTTGTTGTGTGTGTTTATTATTATTATTATTATTATTTTATTTTATTTTTTTGTGGGGGGTGGGGGGTGGTAATACATTTAGTTTGAGGGGAATATGTAAGAAATCGTATCCTTTAGATACCATATATGTTGTGATATATTTAAAGACTATCCATTTTTCTTTCACTCGTCAGATATATTTTGAAACCTGAGAAGGATCCCGAATTTTGTAAAGTGGGGCCACAAAATTTTGAAAAAGGCAACTGACCCAACCTCCAAAAAGGAGCGAGATCAGTTGGGGAGTTCAGCAACATTGTCCAATGTGTAATGTAAACAACAAGCAGAATAGAATTATCGACTTATGGCAATGACATCTTGGATTCATGCCCATAACTCAAAGTGTTGGCAGTTACAGTCCTATTGCCTACAGAGTTATCTTGTAATATCCTCTATAACTGAAACGTATTCAAGAACAATACCACAATAAAAACCGTCTAATAAAATGTTATCTTTGTAAAATATTTTGAAAATTTTCACACTTCTGACTTTCTAATAAATGCAAATCTTTGGACTCATTAAGTGGTTAACAGAACATAATACTTATTATTCATAAATACCTAATCCACCAGCAGCAAAGTTGACGACTGGCAATCGTCCCATTTCGGCTGTCTTCTGTAGTAAGTCAACTGGTACTCTGAGTTCTTTAGCGTAAGAGTAGAGTTCCGTTGAGTCCATTGACTTGGCAGCCCGTATCTGTCTGTTTATTGTTCTGGCATGAGTTACCGCCTGCGATACATCACCTAAAATAATACGATCTTTTTATAATGGTATATATGAACAAGGTGGCGGGGGTGGGGGTGGGGGTGGGGTAATACACAAAGGTATCCACAATAATATAAAGATTACACAAAATGTATATATAATGTACCAACTGCCAAGGAAGAGTAATATGCCTACTCCAAGTATTGTGGCTTGTCAGCTGGTTGGGGTGGTTCTTGTATGGACATCACGTCATAATTCATCCCTAAGATGGTCGAGCAAGATTAGGACAAAGGGAAAGCCAGTCCACAACGTTGATGTTTCTCGTCTCTAATAACTGAATTATTACCCTAGCGGTATTGTGGAGCGTGCTGAAAAACGCCGTTATGCTAGTAATATACTGACACACAATGAAAACGCAAAACAGATAGTTTACAACATTTTGTTGTGATTAATGAAAAATATATTTATTGGACTTAAAATAACAATTTATGAGAGGAAGCCATTGATTGGTACCTTCGTCTGGGTTTTAATCCTGGGTTTTTTCTCGTTATACATACAATAGCAGAAACACATAACATGGTGTGAAATGCAGTATATGATGCTGTATGAATAGCAAAATCGCCAGTGCCAAGATCTTAAAGGTGAGAAAAATTATAGAGTGACATTCCCTTTCTCAGGATCCATGTCGTGGTTCTCATATACATGTGTATATAACGCACGATATAATTAGTGTACGCTACTTTGGGATACTGTAGATGTTATTAAATTTTTTTAAATCTACCCATTCGAAGAAAAAATCCTACATCCGCTTTATATGTGTGCAAGTGTTCCAAAAAAATAAAATCAGAAAGCAGTGATGTATATGTCATTTGTATGCGAGTATGGTTCAATACCTGTGCCTGCCTCTCCTTTGGTTCGAATCATGGCAGCGCCTTCTGAAATACGTCTGAGCGCTTCCCCCAGGTCACGTGCCCCACACACGAATGGGACAGTAAACATGTGTTTGTCGATATGGTTTTCGTCGTCAGCCGTGGTTAGCACTGAAATGTTAAAACAATAGTTCTAGTTAGCCTAACAAATAAAAACACCTAAATATGACAAAGAAACAAGAATTAAACAGACTGTCAGGGGTTTTCTGTCATTATAACATTCTACCGACTAATGTATTGTCTTTGACGACTACAATTACAAATTCAGTTCACTATTTTGTGTATAATAGCAGTGTCTGTATATACAAGGTATTTCTGGACTCCTTAATGTTTGTGGGACGGGGCGTAGCCCAGTGGTAAAGCGCTCCTTTGTGCACGATCGGTTTGGGATCGATCCCCGTCCGGCTATTTCTCGTTCCAGCCAGTGCTCCACAACTGGTGTAACAAAGGCCATGATATGTACTATCCTGTCTGTGGGATGGTGCATATACAAGATCCCTTGCTGCTAATCGAAAAGAGTAGCCAATGAAGTGGCGACAGCGGGTTTCCTCTCTCCATATCTGTGTTGTCATTAGCCATATGTCTGACGCCGTATAACCGTAAATAAAATGTGTTGAGTGCGTCGTTAATAACACATTTTTCCCCTTCTTCCTTAATGTTTGTGGTAGCACAAACTGGATTCGTACGTACGAAATATATATGAGGAATTAAAATGTTTGAGCTGCTACAAATATTTGGACGATTTAAAACCGCATTGGATATACAGACACTGATATTGTAAATAAAAAAATTTAGTCGTTGAAAAGACTATTTGTCGGAAACATCTTTAAAAATGCCAATAAACTGAGGTGGCTGCTTAATGAATGTTCGTAATAGCGTTGGGTTATGTCAGATCTGTTCACCCCTAGACAAAAAGGGGGTGGGGGGGGGGGGGGGGGGGGGGGGGGGGAGTAAGATCTCATTTCAGTTATATTGTAATCCTCCACAAGCCACGTATCTCCTAATGTAATACTGCCATGTGCTGCATATCTCTTTAAGACAATTTAAAAACAAGATAAAAACATTATCAACAACAACAACAACAACAAACACCTTAAAAAACGAAAACAGTGGCGTGTTCAGGAAGGCGGGCGAACAATTTGACTGGTACCATTGTCTTTTATCATATCCTATTAATTTCACTTTAGGCACAAAAACCAGTCTATCGAATGACCCCAATCGCTTGCCTTCATGGACAAGCCTGAGTGGTTTGAGATTATATACGTACCTTCAGATTCATCCACCATGTCCACGCCCAGAGCCTCGAGTATCTGCGCCTCGGCAAAATGACCTATTCGAGACTTCGCCATTACCGGGATGGTTACCGCCTTAATGATTTCTTTTATTGTCTGCAATCAACAAAACAACACGTGAGTTCGCCTGGATTTAATATTTATTATGTCCCGAAGTACGCTGATATCCCGAAGTATGCTAATATCTAAGAATATAAGGTACCGCAGAAGTTTTGTAAGTCTACATTTACTAAAACTAACCTAATATAATGTTTATTTATATATAGTAGGATTAAAATAATAAATAAAACAAAAGTAAGTAAGTAAGTAAGTAAGTAAGTAAATAAACAAAGACCATCCTGGCCTGTTTCATGCATCACTCACTTTTGGGTCCGTCATTCTTGCCACGCCTCCATCTCTGCGAATATCAGCAGGAACACGCTCCAGTGCCATCACAGCGCATGCCTGAATAAATAAAAAATAACATGTTGACATGTAGCTCAAGAATAGATGTATTTGTAATAATGGAAATAAAATGGAAATAAAAACAATACAATAAATGACATGCTTAATTATAATTGTTAAAAATCGTAAAACAAATGAGAAATATTTAAGGGTGAGTGAACATTCACTTTAAAAGCCCAACAACAAAAACAAACATGTATTTAATATGTTTGTTTGTTTTCACGCAAACGATCTTGTATAATCCTAATGGAGGTACAACACGAACAAAATTTAATATGCAAAACCACTAGGCAGCTTGGGCCGACCTTTTCTTTTCTTCTTCTTTTTCTTTCTCTCCCCCCCCCCCCCCTTCTTTTAATAAACCCTAAACCCTATTGTATTAGTAAAACATTTAGAAATAGGGTAGAATGTATAAGTTATAACGGTCTTCATGCGACTAATCTGTACTCACAGACAATGTAGGCTAATTCAAATGAGAGTAGTTGTTAAAATGTCAGCTAGCTATCTACATCTAGCAAACGGTACTAACAGCATTTTGATAGTAAATTATCAAATGGTAACATAGCTCGTCTTAATAGACCTGTTAGACAACAACAAATGAAAAATAAAACATTAACTGACAAAAAACAAGTATAATATGGGGTTGAATCTTGTTTGTTTGTGTTATTATAACAACAATTGTTATATAGGTTTGGCTTTTTAAAATTGGCTTTGTAGTGTATGATTAGTAGATAGGGTTTTGGGTTGGGGGGTTTTTGGTGGGGTTTTTTGGTGTTTGGGGTTTTTGGGGGGGTTGTCGCATTTTTATGTGTGTGGGGGGGGGGGTAGGTTTTTTTTGTGTACAATAAATTAATTTGATCGATACCAGTCATTCGGTTACGGAAACCTAGTGTTATAATTAACACACGCACTGTGTATTATAACAACCTATCTTTGACTGGCACTCACCCCTGCCTCTTCCGCTATTTTAGCCTGTTCCGGGTTTGTTACGTCCATGATTATTCCTCCTTTTGCCATCTGAGCAAGTCCGGCCTTCACCTTGAATGTTCCTGAAAACATGGGAGAGATTATAATATATCAAATTAAACAGTCTTCTGCCTGGTTCCATTGGGTATGTAGTATTTTTTTATTTTTTTTAATGAAACGCCATCTCTACCATTTGGAATGTACAAACCAAATCAGTAAAATATAGCATTTACTGCGGTATATGTCTGTTATCTTTTTTTCCGTCTTAGTCAACTTAGTATAAACTTAAGTGCTTTTAACATAGTTGTCTTTGTTTAACGACACCACTAGAACACATTAATTAATCATCGGCTATTGGATGTCAAACATTTGGTAATTCCATTTGTAACAATGGCTCTTTTATGTTGATTTTCCCACACAGGACAATACATATCACGACCATTGATATGCCAGTCGTGGGGCACTGTATAGGACGGGAAACATCCAATCAGAGAATGGGTCCACCGAGGAGACTGATTCTTCGATCCAAACACGTCTGGACTCTTTAGACTGAACTATATGTGTCTTGATGTTTGTGTGTGTGTGCGCGCGCGCGCGCGCGTGCGTGCTGGTGTAATTGTGTGCGCGTTTTGGTATGTGTACATGCGTATCTGTTTGTGTTTGTTTGTACATGCGTGTTTGCGTTAAATCTGCTCATTCGTGATAAGTAAAACGTTTTTTGTTTATTTTTTTGGAAGGGGATTGGAGTTGCATAAGGTACTAGTACATGATATACCCGTTAGAAGTGTAATGCGTCATTATGACCTAGTTATAGTACGCGACACACCACCATTCCAAGTTGTACATGCATGAACGGTTTGATGAATTGATAAGTTAGATATGACCCGGACACGAATGTCCTTTAATATGCAGAAATGCGTAAAAAGAAGGTCACGATGACCTAGTTATGGTACCACCATCCCAAGTTGTATTTGTATACAAGGTTTGATGATCCTATATGAATTGATAAGAAATATATGCCCAGAAAACGAATGGTTTAACGGACGAAGGGAACATGCCATATCATAATATATACTACTCAAAAGAATTTAAGGGTGAAAAATTTATAACCAAATAAGTTTCAGAGTGTATTAGATTGATGATGTAAACTACACCAAATTTTTTATTTATTGTTCCATATTTACTAAAAAAAAAAAAAAAAAAACGTCACTGTATACAAAAAAGTCACATGACATGCTGTCAAAGTTGAAGGTTGTCAAACATGGATTTTACACATTAGAACATTCGTTTAATAGTGTGTGAATCCACCCCTGGCGCGAATACACTCGACACATCGTTGCCTCATGCTGTTGATCAGACGTCTGAAGAACTCTTGGAGAATGGCCTGCCACTCTGGCCTGCCACTCTGCCATAAGAAGTTGACCCAGATCATGAAGGTTGGCCGGAGGGGCATGGTTATCCCGAACTCTCCTGCCTAATTCGTCCCAGGCGTCTCTATTGGGGCCAAGTCAGGGGAATATGCTGGCCAATCCATCCTGGCGATACCTTGTTGTCTGAGAAAGTCCGTTACCACCCTGGCGCGGTGGGGTCTGGCATTGTCATCCTGCAGAACTGCCCCGCCGCCAATCTGCTGAAGGCCTGGGAGAACCAACGGCCGGATAATCTCATTCAGATAGCGGATTCCATTCAGATTGCCATCCACCACATAGAGGGGGGTCCTGTGGTGGATAGAGATGCCGCCCCACACCATGACGCTGCCACCACCGAACCGGTGACGTTGTCTAACGTTAACGTCAGCGAAGCGCTCCCCAGGACGTCTGTAGACACTCATCAGTGAACATCACTCGACCCCACTGAACACGTTGCCACCGCAGATGAAGCGTGCACCAGTGACGTCTGGCCGTTCTGTGACGTGGTAGGAGTGGTGGTCGAACAGCCTGGCGACGGCAGCGTAGATTATTGGCTCTCAGACGATTGCGTATGGTTTGATCAGACACTCGAGTTCCAGTCGCAGTCCGCAGATTGTCACGTAATCGGCATGCAGTGGTTGTGCGTTGACGTAGAGCCATATTGGTGATGTAGCGGTCCTCTCTATTTGTAGTGCTTCGGGGTCTTCCCGAACGTGGACGATTTCGAACAGAATTCGTTGCTTGGTACCGTTGCCACAGTCGGCCAACGACACTCTGACTGACATCAAGTCTCAGAGCAACATTTCTTTGCGTATTGCCATCCTGAAGCCAAGCAATAGCCCTTCCTCGATCTTCGATAGTCAGTTGAAGTCGTACCATTGTCGAATTTGGAGTGTGCACCGTACACGAACGCAAGCTCCAATTATACGGAAATTCAGCATTGGGAACATGGAATACACGTGCAAAGCGTGCAAATGAAGCGCTTTGTGAAAAAACAAGTTATGGGCACTTAGCAGACCTTTCGCTTTCGCCCTAATTTACGTGCAAATGTAAGCATGTTTTCGCCATTAGAACTAGTCGACAATGTCAATGACAGTGGATTTTAATTCATTTATGGGTTGCTTAGACCCACTTTCGTCAAAATGGAACAATACCATGCGTGACATTATGGTCTAGCTAATATAATTGACATTCAGAAAATAATGTCGAAAATATCGTCTGACCCTTAAATTCTTTTGAGTAGTATATACAACCCGTCAAAAAATGTGTTTGTTTTGTTTAACGATACCATTAGAGCACATTGATTTATTAATCATCACCCATTGGTTGTCAAACATTTGGTAATTTTGATATAATAATAGTCTTAGAGAGAGAACCCGACGCGCGGTCGGTTTGAGATCGACTCCCGTCGGTGGACCCATTGGGCTATTTCTCGCTCCAGCCAGTGCACCACGACTGGTACATCAAAGGCCGTGGTATGTGCTATCCTGTCTATGGGATGGTGTATATAAAAGACCCCTGCTGCTAATCGAAAAAAGTAGCCCATGAAGTGGCGACAGCGGGTTTCCTCCCTCAATATCTGTGTGGCCCTTGACCATATGTCTGATGACATATAACCGTAAATAAAATGTGTTGAGTGCGTCGTTAAATAAAACATTTCTTTCTTTCTTTCTCAATTCCGATTCACAAAGATGACACACCCAGTTCAACAAGCGTTCTACATACCTATCTTTCTTTCTGTTGTCAGACTCATGTCAGCTACTAGATTTGTCACCTCGTTTGTACCATTCCGAACGACTTTTTCCATCTTTGTTTTGTGTGCCTTTTATTGTCGTCACTTAGAAAACTCGCTGAAAGGAAAGGAAATGCAATATAGTGTGTACTCCAGTGAAGGCCGTATCAAGCGTACAATAACTAGGTGGGGTGGCGGGGAGTAGAGCTACAATATAGTGTGTACTCAAGTGAAGGCCGTGTCAAGCGTACAACAACTAGGTGGGGTGGCGGGGAGTAGCGCTACAATATAGTGTGTACTCCAGTGAAGGCCGTATCAAGCGTACAACAACTAGGTGGGGTGGCGGGGAGTAGAGCTACAATATAGTGTGTACTCAAGTGAAGGCCGTGTCAAGCGTACAACAACTAGGTGGGGTGGCGGGGAGTAGAGCTACAATATAGTGTGTACTCCAGTGAAGGCCGTGTCAAGCGTACAATAACTAGGTGGGGTGGCGGGGAGTAGCGCTACAATATAGTGTGTACTCAAGTGAAGGCCGTATCAAGCGTACAACAACTAGGTGTGGGCGGGGAGTAGCGCTACAATATAGTGTGTACTCCAGTGAAGGCCGTATCAAGCGTACAATAACTAGGTGGGGTGGCGGGGAGTAGCGCTACAATATAGTGTGTACTCAAGTGAAGGCCGTATCAAGCGTACAACAACTAGGTGGGGTGGCGGGGAGTAGCGCTACAATATAGTGTGTACTCCAGTGAAGGCCGTATCAAGCGTACAATAACTAGGTGGGGTGGCGGGGAGTAGCGCTACAATATAGTGTGTACTCAAGTGAAGGCCGTATCAAGCGTACAATAACTAGGTGTGGGCGGGGAGTAGCGCTACAATATAGTGTGTACTCAAGTGAAGGCCGTGTCAAGCGTACAATAACTAGGTGTGGGCGGGGAGTAGCGCTACAATATAGTGTGTACTCAAGTGAAGGCCGTATCAAGCGTACAATAACTAGGTGGGGTGGCGGGGAGTAGCGCTACAATATAGTGTGTACTCCAGTGAAGGCCGTATCAAGCGTACAATAACTAGGTGGGGTGGCGGGGAGTAGCGCTACAATATAGTGTGTACTCCAGTGAAGGCCGTGTCAAGCGTACAATAACTAGGTGGGGTGGCGGGGAGTAGCGCTACAATATAGTGTGTACTCCAGTGAAGGCCGTATCAAGCGTACAATAACTAGGTGGGGTGGCGGGGAGTAGCGCTACAATATAGTGTGTACTCCAGTGAAGGCCGTGTCAAGCGTACAACAACTAGGTGGGGTGGCGGGGAGTAGAGCTACAATATAGTGTGTACTCCAGTGAAGGCCGTATCAAGCGTACAACAACTAGGTGGGGTGGCGGGGAGTAGAGCTACAATATAGTGTGTACTCCAGTGAAGGCCGTGTCAAGCGTACAACAACTAGGTGGGGTGGCGGGGAGTAGCGCTACAATATAGTGTGTACTCCAGTGAAGGCCGTGTCAAGCGTACAACAACTAGGTGGGGTGGCGGGGAGTAGCGCTACAATATAGTGTGTACTCCAGTGAAGGCCGTATCAAGCGTACAACAACTAGGTGGGGTGGCGGGGAGTAGCGCTACAATATAGTGTGTACTCCAGTGAAGGCCGTGTCAAGCGTACAACAACTAGGTGGGGTGGCGGGGAGTAGCGCTACAATATAGTGTGTACTCCAGTGAAGGCCGTGCCGTACAACAACTAGGTGGGGTGGCGGGGAGTAGCGCTACAAGTGTGTACGTACAACAACTAGGTGGGGTGGCGGGGAGTAGAGCTACATATAGTGTGTACTCCAGTGAAGGCCGTGTCAAGCGTACAACAACTAGGTGGGGTGGCGGGGAGTAGCGCTACAATATAGTGTGTACTCCAGTGAAGGCCGTGTCAAGCGTACAACAACTAGGTGGGGGAGTGGCGGGGAGTAGAGCTACAATATAGTGTGTACTCCAGTGAAGGCCGTGTCAAGCGTACAATAACTAGGTGGGGTGGCGGGGAGTAGAGCTACAATATAGTGTGTACTCCAGTGAAGGCCGTATCAAGCGTACAATAACTAGGTGTGGGTGAAGGCGGGGAGTAGAGCTACAATATAGTGTGTACTCCAGTGAAGGCCGTATCAAGCGTACAATAACTAGGTGGGGTGGCGGGGAGTAGCGCTACAATATAGTGTGTACTCCAGTGAAGGCCGTATCAAGCGTACAATAACTAGGTGGGGTGGCGGGGAGTAGAGCTACAATATAGTGTGTACTCCAGTGAAGGCCGTGTCAAGCGTACAATAACTAGGTGGGGTGGCGGGGAGTAGAGCTACAATATAGTGTGTACTCCAGTGAAGGCCGTGTCAAGCGTACAACAACTAGGTGGGGTGGCGGGGAGTAGCGCTACAATATAGTGTGTACTCCAGTGAAGGCCGTGTCAAGCGTACAACAACTAGGTGGGGTGGCGGGGAGTAGCGCTACAATATAGTGTGTACTCCAGTGAAGGCCGTGTCAAGCGTACAACAACTAGGTGGGGTGGCGGGGAGTAGAGCTACAATATAGTGTGTACTCAAGTGAAGGCCGTGTCAAGCGTACAACAACTAGGTGAGGTGGCGGCGAGTAGCGCTACAAATACATTTCAGCAACTGTAATCGTCTTCAGCTAAGTATGGCGCAGCAATTGATCATCTACCGCACCGTGTATATTTATTGATATGTGATTTTAAGGATGAAAGACATGTATTTAAAGAAATAGTACATTATTCGGCCCAATGTCATTAAATTCACACAGCTGAACTAAGAAAAGTGTGCCAGTTTATCAATGTTGTAAACAAAGCGTGTTCCTCCTGAAAACCTATTTGTAGTTATTGTATATTGTGTTAGTATTTATTATGTACTGTTATTTATGTAATGTTTAGTCGTCTTGATTGCTATTTTTGGTAAACTTGTGTACTCCTCTTATATCACCGAATGGTGACCTTAAGAGTAATAAAGTTCTGTTCTGTTCTGTCGTAAACAACCGGATGTTTTATTTTTTTTTTTTTTTTTTTTTTTTTTTTGGGGGGGGAGGTATTGCCATTGATTAGTGACCATATACTAAGACAACAAATGGCAATCAATACTACAGCATTGTACTTCAACCCCCAACATACACTGTTATGACAAACCGGCCTCGGCGGCGTCGTGGTTAAGCCATCGAACATATCGCTAGTAGGTACAGGGTTCGCAGCTCGGTACCTGCTCCCACCCAGAGCGAGTTTTAACGATTCAGTGTGTAGGTGTAAGGCCACTACACCCTCTTCTCTCTCACTAACCACTAACAATTAACAACTAACCCACGGACAGCCCAGATAGATACGGTGTTTGCCCAGGGCAGTGTGCTTGAACCTTAATTGGATATAAGCACCAAAATAAGTTGAAATGAAATGCTATGACTGTTACGCATTTCCTTTGGTACTGAAACTCTTATACTGACACAAGTGATACATCAATTAAATCGAGTGTCTGAGTTATATTTATTCACATTTACGAAACTGCTTAGTGATTTCCATAGAAATTTGGGAAGGCATGGTAGACCAAACACTTTTGGGGCATTTTCGCCATTTTCGGGGCACTTGTTTTTCATTAAAAATACACAAAAATTAATTGAAATAAACATTAATGTAATTTATATGCTTGCTTTAATAAATGAATGGCAAAAGATATAAAAGGCATATTTTATTAATTAATAATACCTTTTTGGGTGTTTTATAAAGGCAATTTTAGAATTAATTAGTGAAAAAGGCTTGTTTAATCTCAGGGCAGCATGGTGCTGATTAAGGCAAGATGCATCTTCATAAATCAAGGCTAATAGTCGTTCCTCGTATTCAGCCTTGATACATGTAGTCAAGATTACTGATATCCACTACTAGCGCCCTCTATTGGAAGAAAATTTGTAACACCGATTATGTCCCTTACACGATGACATCGCTGACCAATCACAGCATCGGTAACATGTGACAATCTTGAAAGCAATATCAAAAATTAACCGCCAGACGCTGACGCTGCCATCTTTGTTTACAATAACAAGGGAATCTATAAGGAGCGTTGCGATTCGTTGCAATCAGATCTCATCGCATCCAATGAAATTTAAGCATTTTGTGGCACGATTTCTTGACGACATGTATCAAAGCTGAATACGAGGAACGAATATTAGCCTTGATTTATGAAGATGGGCAAGATGGTGCTAGACTATTGAGGCATGGTGCTGCACCATGCTAAAACAAGCTAGGGAACACTACTGCTAAACGTTTTGTTTTGTTTTGAAATATTACTGTGTTACTGTTAATAGCAATGTTATGTTCAATCTAGAGCTGTCGGCAGCGTGGGAAGAAGGGTTTGTTTGATTGTTTTGTTTAACGACTCCACTAGAGAACATTGATTTATTAATCATCGGCTATTAGATGTCAAACATAAGATCATGTTTTGACAGTCATAGAGAGGAAACCCGCTACATTTGTCCATTAGTAGCAAGGGATCTTTTATATGCATCATCCCACAGACAGGATAGCACATACCACGGTTTTTGATACGCCAGTCGTGGTGCACTGGCTGGAACGAGAACTAGCCCAAATGGGTCCAACGACGGGGATCGATCCCAGACCGACCGCGCATCAGTGCACTGGCTGGAACAAGAAACTCCCATTTCAAAAGGGGCGGGACGTAACTCAGTGGTAGGCTACAGCGCTCGCCTGATGCGCGATCGATCTGGGATATAGATTCCAGTCGATGGGCCAAATGGACCATTTCTCGTTCCAGCCAGTGCTACACAACTGGTATGTACTTTCCTGTCTTTTGGATGGTACATATAAAAGATCCCTTGCTGCTAAAGAAAAAGACTAGCCCATGAAGTGGCGACAGCGGGTTTCCTCTCTCAATATATGTGTGGTCCTTAGCCATATGTCCGACGCCATATAACCGTAAATGAAATGTGTTTAGTGCGTCGTTAAATAAAACATTTCCTTCCTTCCTTTCTTCCCATTTCAAAGAAACTAAATAACCTACAGCATATGATGTTTTAGCTTCGGGTCGAATTTACGAAGTCTGTTTTTCTTAAACGCAGGTATTGTAAAGGTATGTAGTTACACGCGTGTAAGTCAAAAACAGGCTATGTAAATTCGGCCCAATTCTTTTGAGTAGTATATGTAGTGTTGATATTATTTTCACATTTTGTTATCCTGTTTTCTGAGAGAGAGAGAGAGAGAGAGAGAGAGAGAGAGAGAGAGAGAGAGAGAGAGAGAGAGAGAGGGGGGAAGGCAGGCAGGCAGGCAGGCAGGCAGGCAGGCAGGCAGGCAGGCATACAGACAGACAGGCAGAGAGTGAGATACACAGATAGAGAATGAAACAGATACAGATACAGAATACAACAATCTTGTGAAATAAACTCATAGCTCACTTACCTGTCCACGTTGTCCACGTTGAATAATTATATCGACCACTCTCGGCTTAACTCAAATTCAGTGTTTTGTCCAGAGTATCACAGGCTTGACAAGCTGCGATTCACACAACCTGCACCTGGCACACACCGACCTTTGTCTGTGTGTCCTACCATACATATTCATAAGCCCGTGTCGGTGTGACTAAATTCGCCGTAACTCGGTTATTCGTATGACGCAATAGGTGTGACATTGCCCGAAATGTTATTGTGTCAGTTCTCACCTCGCCCGTTCGTACGTAACACGAGATCACCGATTTCTTCTCTGTGACACCTGTGTTCTGTTCCATGGTCGATTTTCATACGGTAAGTCGTAATCTGTTGGATGTAGTATTAATAATAACAATTCGGCTGTGAATTTCCCAGTTAAAACAAAATCAAATAATGTTAACAGTTTTATATATTACTAATATTTATTGTGATAATTTGGTTCGTGTTTTGGAGTGGTAAATAATTATTTTCTCATATAAAAAGATGTACAGATGTGCGTGTATAATGTTCAATAAAATGTGCAATCGATGCGTACAGGCTACATAGAGAATACTAAACGAGTTCATGTGTGAGACCGTTTATAATAACGAGTATGTTTTCAATCGTACATCACGAGCGAAACCGAGTGATGTACGATTAAAAACACACGAGTTGTAATATAAACGGTCTCACATGGGAACGAGTATAGTATTTAATTATTACACCTCACATCAATGAACAAAAATCTCAATAATGTCTTCCAAAATATCTAAACAAGACATGAAAATGCACAGATTAAAGACCGGGGAAAATGACGTCACTTCATTTAGCTATTTATCAATGAAACTTTGCATTCCTACGCCACATGCCTATCAATGAAGTTTACACAAACAATATTATAAACATAAGCAAGTCTAAACAGAATTATTAAAATATATATTTTGTTAAATTATGCTGCTAACATTACTTGTAATAATTGACAGAAAGTATTTTTCCGATTTAAAAATATGAATCAAATAGTCCATGCGCACACTTTTTGCATAAACGTCTATGCGGAGTTGTACTGTGTGAGACAGTCGATCACCTGATCAGAGGTCATGACCTCTCAAAAGACATACTAGTATATTCCACAATGTGAAGATACGAAGAATATCACATGGGTATCTCTTCCACCGAGAAGTAATAATTATTTATAAACATTGGATCTGTTATGTAAAGTTATTGTATTAACTGTATGATTATGAATTTAAAAAAAAAAAGTTAAATAAAAAAACCCATATTTCTGTGCTTATATCCAATTAAAGTTCAAGCACGCTGTTCTGGGAACACGCCTCAGCTATCTGAACTGTCTGTCCAGGATAGTGGGTTAGTAATCTGTGGTTAGTGAGAGAGAAGAGGGTGTAGTAGTCGTACACCTACCCATTGAGTTGTTGAAACCCTGTACCTACCAGCTTTATGTCCGGTAGCTTAACATCGACACCACCGAGTCCTTTGTTAACTAGGACGACATTTCTATATTTTCGATCACTGACCAAAAAATAACTGTTTGGGGACGGAACTACTTTTACATCAGTTATGATCAGCAAATGAATGGTGTATTGTTAAATGTTATTTATTATTTTATTTCCAGTTGATGGTTTTGATTTTTAAAAAACGTTTCGAAGTCAATTTTTGTTTTAAAAATCACAAATAAATTGTTCTTATTTACGTACTGCTTAGTTTTGGTGTGTAGATATTGTAGGCGACAAGGCATTCAACACGTGCGAGCCTACTACGCTAAAGTTGCGTAATAAAATAGTTAATTTCATTAATCGTTCGAATTATATAGGATTGCAGTTACTGCCTTTATCCTGCGCAGGTCGAATGACGAATGTTTTCACACCTGAGGGCTCTAAATTGCTGCCTAGGTACGCATTAAATAGATAGGCATTTTCAGTTCATAGTAATGGACAGAACTCTCCGGTGAAGCCAGAGGTTGTGCCCACGACAGGCGTGCTTGAACAGTTATCTGGTGAAAGCATGCCAAAAATTACCCACACCCACACCACAGTTCACAGTAGAGCAGTTTCCTCTACCCTGTTTATCCTCAGATAGGGCTAGTTAAAAGTTAGTTTGTTTTGTTTAACGACATCACTGGAGCACATTAGTTTATTAATCCATATTCTCACTTATATTATAAACAGAATTGGTCTAGGACTTTCGAGCTAAGCAGTAGTTTTCTATTAGCGGCGGGTTTTTTTTATATAAACAAATATTCCTTTCCTTTAGTCGTGTAAATACAGGGCAGTCAAAGCTGTAATACCGCTCGTTATAGTTTGAACAGTTAACATACTATATCACGGGACACCTCGCGACCCGATCGGTATTTCATGTGAGGGACGTGTCCCGATTACGTCCCATTGTACATGCAGTTCTGTTTGTTATTACAGTACGGTTTACTGGTAACCGGATTATACCAGGCAAGGCCGGAATTACCTTGGGCAAGTTCAACCACTCAGTCGGTAGAGTGCTCGCTTGAGGTGCTTGCGTCGCAGGATCAAACCATCTTGGTAGATCCATTCAGCTGATTGGGTGTCAAACATTTGGTAATTATTTACATGTAGCACTAGAGGAAACCCATTACAGACGGTGTCGTTAACCAAAATAACCCTTTTAACTGTCTGTCTGTAATGGGTTTCCTCTAGAGCTACAAGTAAATAATTACCAAATGTTTGACATCCAATAGCTGATGTGGTGTCGTTAAACAAAATAACCCTTTTAACTATCTGTCTGTAATGGGTTTCCTCTAGAGCTACAAGTAAATAATTACCAAATGTTTGACATCCAATAGCTGATGTGGTGTCGTTAAACAAAATAACCCTTTTAACTGTCTGTCTGTAATGGGTTTCCTCTAGAGCTACAAGTAAATAATTACCAAATGTTTGACATCCAATAGCTGATGTGGTGTCGTTAAACAAAATAACCCTTTTAACTGTCTGTCTGTAATGGGTTTCCTCTAGTGCTACATGTAAACAATTACCAAATGTTTGACATCCAATAGCTGATGTCGTGTCGTTAAACAAAATAACCCTTTTAACTGTCTGTCTGTAATGGGTTTCCTCTAGTGCTACATGTAAATAATTACCAAATGTTTGACATCCAATAGCTGATGTGGTCTCGTTAAACAAAATAACCCTTTTAACTGTCTGTCTGTAATGGGTTTCCTCTAGTGCTACATGTAAAATTACCAAATGTTTGACATCCAATAGCTGATGTGGTGTCGTTAACCAAAATAACCCTTTTAACTGTCTGTCTGTAATGGGTTTCCTTTAGAGCTACAAGTAAATAATTACCAAATGTTTGACATCCAATAGCTGATGTGGTGTCGTTAAACAAAATAACCCTTTTAACTATCTGTCTGTAATGGGTTTCCTCTAGAGCTACAAGTAAATAATTACCAAATGTTTGACATCCAATAGCTGATGTGGTGTCGTTAAACAAAATAACCCTTTTAACTGTCTGTCTGTAATGGGTTTCCTCTATAGCCACAAGTAAATAATTACCAAATGTTTGACATCCAATAGCTGATGTGGTGTCGTTAAACAAAATAACCCTTTTAACTGTCTGTCTGTAATGGGTTTCCTCTAGTGCTACATGTAAACAATTACCAAATGTTTGACATCCAATAGCTGATGTCGTGTCGTTAAACAAAATAACCCTTTTAACTCTCTGTCTGTAATGGGTTTCCTCTAGTGCTACATGTAAATAATTACCAAATGTTTGACATCCAATAGCTGATGTGGTGTCGTTAAACAAAATAACCCTTTTAACTGTCTGTCTGTAATGGGTTTCCTCTAGAGCTACAAGTAAATAATTACCAAATGTTTGACATCCAATAGCTGATGTGGTGTCGTTAAACAAAATAACCCTTTTAACTGTCTGTCTGTAATGGGTTTCCTCTAGTGCTACATGTAAATAATTACCAAATGTTTGACATCCAATAGCTGATGTTGTGTCGTTAACCAAAATAACCCTTTTAACTGTCTGTCTGTAATGGGTTTCCTCTAGAGCTACAAGTAAATAATTACCAAATGTTTGACATCCAATAGCTGATGTCGTGTCGTTAAACAAAATAACCCTTTTAACTGTCTGTCTGTAATGGGTTTCCTCTAGTGCTACATGTAAATAATTACCAAATGTTTGACATCCAATAGCTGATGTGGTGTCGTTAAACAAAATAACCCTTTTAACTGTCTGTCTGTAATGGGTTTCCTCTAGTGCTACATGTAAATAATTACCAAATGTTTGACATCCAATAGCTGATGTGGTCTCGTTAAACAAAATAACCCTTTTAACTGTCTGTCTGTAATGGGTTTCCTCTAGTGCTACATGTAAATAATTACCAAATGTTTGACATCCAATAGCTGATGTGGTCTCGTTAAACAAAATAACCCTTTTAACTGTCTGTCTGTAATGGGTTTCCTCTAGTGCTACATGTAAAATTACCAAATGTTTGACATCCAATAGCTGATGTGGTGTCTTTAACCAAAATAACCCTTTTAGCTGTCTGTCTGTAATGGGTTACCTCTAGTGCTACATGTAAATAATTACCAAATGATTGACATCCAATAGCTGATGTGGTGTCGTTAACCAAAATAACCCTTTTAACTGTCTGTCTGTAATGGGTTTCCTCTAGTGCTACATGTAAATAATTACCAAATGTTTGACATCCAATAGCTGATGTGGTGTCGTTAAACAAAATAACCCTTTTAGCTGTCTGTCTGTAATGGGTTTCCTCTAGTGCTACATGTAAACAATTACCAAATGTTTGACATCAAATAGCTGATATCGTGTCGTTAAACAAAATAACTCTTTTAACTGTCTGTCTGTAATGGGTTTCCTCTAGAGCTACAAGTAAACAATTACCAAATGTTTGACATCCAATAGCTGATGTCGTGTCGTTAAACAAAATAACCCTTTTAGCTGTCTGTCTGTAATGGGTTTCCTCTAGTGCTACATGTAAATAATTACCAAATGTTTGACATCCAATAGCTGATGTGGTGTCGTTAAACCGAATAACCCTTTTAACTGTCTGTCTGTAATGGGTTTCCTTTAGTGATACATGTAAATAATTACCAAATGTTTGACATCCAATAGCTGATGTGGTGTCGTTAAACAAAATAACCCTTTTAACTGTCTGTCTGTAATGGGTTTCCTCTAGTGCTACATGTAAACAATTACCAAATGTTTGACATCCAATAGCTGATGTCGTGTCGTTAAACAAAATAACCCTTTTAACTGTCTGTCTGTAATGGGTTTCCTCTAGTGCTACATGTAAATAATTACCAAATGTTTGACATCCAATAGCTGATGTGGTCTCGTTAAACAAAATAACCCTTTTAACTGTCTGTCTGTAATGGGTTTCCTCTAGTGCTACATGTAAAATTACCAAATGTTTGACATCCAATAGCTGATGTGGTGTCGTTAACCAAAATAACCCTTTTAACTGTCTGTCTGTAATGGGTTTCCTTTAGAGCTACAAGTAAATAATTACCAAATGTTTGACATCCAATAGCTGATGTGGTGTCGTTAAACAAAATAACCCTTTTAACTATCTGTCTGTAATGGGTTTCCTCTAGAGCTACAAGTAAATAATTACCAAATGTTTGACATCCAATAGCTGATGTGGTGTCGTTAAACAAAATAACCCTTTTAACTGTCTGTCTGTAATGGGTTTCCTCTATAGCCACAAGTAAATAATTACCAAATGTTTGACATCCAATAGCTGATGTGGTGTCGTTAAACAAAATAACCCTTTTAACTGTCTGTCTGTAATGGGTTTCCTCTAGTGCTACATGTAAACAATTACCAAATGTTTGACATCCAATAGCTGATGTCGTGTCGTTAAACAAAATAACCCTTTTAACTCTCTGTCTGTAATGGGTTTCCTCTAGTGCTACATGTAAATAATTACCAAATGTTTGACATCCAATAGCTGATGTGGTGTCGTTAAACAAAATAACCCTTTTAACTGTCTGTCTGTAATGGGTTTCCTCTAGAGCTACAAGTAAATAATTACCAAATGTTTGACATCCAATAGCTGATGTGGTGTCGTTAAACAAAATAACCCTTTTAACTGTCTGTCTGTAATGGGTTTCCTCTAGTGCTACATGTAAATAATTACCAAATGTTTGACATCCAATAGCTGATGTTGTGTCGTTAACCAAAATAACCCTTTTAACTGTCTGTCTGTAATGGGTTTCCTCTAGAGCTACAAGTAAATAATTACCAAATGTTTGACATCCAATAGCTGATGTCGTGTCGTTAAACAAAATAACCCTTTTAACTGTCTGTCTGTAATGGGTTTCCTTTAGTGCTACATGTAAATAATTACCAAATGTTTGACATCCAATAGCTGATGTGGTGTCGTTAAACAAAATAACCCTTTTAACTGTCTGTCTGTAATGGGTTTCCTCTAGTGCTACATGTAAATAATTACCAAATGTTTGACATCCAATAGCTGATGTGGTCTCGTTAAACAAAATAACCCTTTTAACTGTCTGTCTGTAATGGGTTTCCTCTAGTGCTACATGTAAATAATTACCAAATGTTTGACATCCAATAGCTGATGTGGTCTCGTTAAACAAAATAACCCTTTTAATTGTCTGTCTGTAATGGGTTTCCTCTAGTGCTACATGTAAAATTACCAAATGTTTGACATCCAATAGCTGATGTGGTGTCGTTAACCAAAATAACCCTTTTAACTGTCTGTCTGTAATGGGTTTCCTTTAGAGCTACAAGTAAATAATTACCAAATGTTTGACATCCAATAGCTGATGTGGTGTCGTTAAACAAAATAACCCTTTTAACTATCTGTCTGTAATGGGTTTCCTCTAGAGCTACAAGTAAATAATTACCAAATGTTTGACATCCAATAGCTGATGTGGTGTCGTTAAACAAAATAACCCTTTTAACTGTCTGTCTGTAATGGGTTTCCTCTATAGCCACAAGTAAATAATTACCAAATGTTTGACATCCAATAGCTGATGTGGTGTCGTTAAACAAAATAACCCTTTTAACTGTCTGTCTGTAATGGGTTTCCTCTAGTGCTACATGTAAACAATTACCAAATGTTTGACATCCAATAGCTGATGTCGTGTCGTTAAACAAAATAACCCTTTTAACTCTCTGTCTGTAATGGGTTTCCTCTAGTGCTACATGTAAATAATTACCAAATGTTTGACATCCAATAGCTGATGTGGTGTCGTTAAACAAAATAACCCTTTTAACTGTCTGTCTGTAATGGGTTTCCTCTAGAGCTACAAGTAAATAATTACCAAATGTTTGACATCCAATAGCTGATGTGGTGTCGTTAAACAAAATAACCCTTTTAACTGTCTGTCTGTAATGGGTTTCCTCTAGTGCTACATGTAAATAATTACCAAATGTTTGACATCCAATAGCTGATGTTGTGTCGTTAACCAAAATAACCCTTTTAACTGTCTGTCTGTAATGGGTTTCCTCTAGAGCTACAAGTAAATAATTACCAAATGTTTGACATCCAATAGCTGATGTCGTGTCGTTAAACAAAATAACCCTTTTAACTGTCTGTCTGTAATGGGTTTCCTCTAGTGCTACATGTAAATAATTACCAAATGTTTGACATCCAATAGCTGATGTGGTGTCGTTAAACAAAATAACCCTTTTAACTGTCTGTCTGTAATGGGTTTCCTCTAGTGCTACATGTAAATAATTACCAAATGTTTGACATCCAATAGCTGATGTGGTCTCGTTAAACAAAATAACCCTTTTAACTGTCTGTCTGTAATGGGTTTCCTCTAGTGCTACATGTAAATAATTACCAAATGTTTGACATCCAATAGCTGATGTGGTCTCGTTAAACAAAATAACCCTTTTAACTGTCTGTCTGTAATGGGTTTCCTCTAGTGCTACATGTAAATTACCAAATGTTTGACATCCAATAGCTGATGTGGTGTCGTTAACCAAAATAACCCTTTTAGCTGTCTGTCTGTAATGGGTTACCTCTAGTGCTACATGTAAATAATTACCAAATGATTGACATCCAATAGCTGATGTGGTGTCGTTAACCAAAATAACCCTTTTAACTGTCTGTCTGTAATGGGTTTCCTCTAGTGCTACATGTAAATAATTACCAAATGTTTGACATCCAATAGCTGATGTGGTGTCGTTAAACAAAATAACCCTTTTAGCTGTCTGTCTGTAATGGGTTTCCTGTAGTGCTACATGTAAACAATTACCAAATGTTTGACATCAAATAGCTGATATCGTGTCGTTAAACAAAATAACTCTTTTAACTGTCTGTCTGTAATGGGTTTCCTCTAGAGCTACAAGTAAACAATTACCAAATGTTTGACATCCAATAGCTGATGTCGTGTCGTTAAACAAAATAACCCTTTTAGCTGTCTGTCTGTAATGGGTTTCCTCTAGTGCTACATGTAAATAATTACCAAATGTTTGACATCCAATAGCTGATGTGGTGTCGTTAAACCGAATAACCCTTTTAACTGTCTGTCTGTAATGGGTTTCCTTTAGTGATACATGTAAATAATTACCAAATGTTTGACATCCAATAGCTGATGTGGTGTCGTTAAACAAAATAACCCTTTTAACTGTCTGTCTGTAATGGGTTTCCTCTAGTGCTACATGTAAACAATTACCAAATGTTTGACATCCAATAGCTGATGTCGTGTCGTTAAACAAAATAACCCTTTTAACTGTCTGTCTGTAATGGGTTTCCTCTAGTGCTACATGTAAATAATTACCAAATGTTTGACATCCAATAGCTGATGTGGTCTCGTTAAACAAAATAACCCTTTTAACTGTCTGTCTGTAATGGGTTTCCTCTAGTGCTACATGTAAAATTACCAAATGTTTGACATCCAATAGCTGATGTGGTGTCGTTAACCAAAATAACCCTTTTAACTGTCTGTCTGTAATGGGTTTCCTTTAGAGCTACAAGTAAATAATTACCAAATGTTTGACATCCAATAGCTGATGTGGTGTCGTTAAACAAAATAACCCTTTTAACTATCTGTCTGTAATGGGTTTCCTCTAGAGCTACAAGTAAATAATTACCAAATGTTTGACATCCAATAGCTGATGTGGTGTCGTTAAACAAAATAACCCTTTTAACTGTCTGTCTGTAATGGGTTTCCTCTATAGCCACAAGTAAATAATTACCAAATGTTTGACATCCAATAGCTGATGTGGTGTCGTTAAACAAAATAACCCTTTTAACTGTCTGTCTGTAATGGGTTTCCTCTAGTGCTACATGTAAACAATTACCAAATGTTTGACATCCAATAGCTGATGTCGTGTCGTTAAACAAAATAACCCTTTTAACTCTCTGTCTGTAATGGGTTTCCTCTAGTGCTACATGTAAATAATTACCAAATGTTTGACATCCAATAGCTGATGTGGTGTCGTTAAACAAAATAACCCTTTTAACTGTCTGTCTGTAATGGGTTTCCTCTAGAGCTACAAGTAAATAATTACCAAATGTTTGACATCCAATAGCTGATGTGGTGTCGTTAAACAAAATAACCCTTTTAACTGTCTGTCTGTAATGGGTTTCCTCTAGTGCTACATGTAAATAATTACCAAATGTTTGACATCCAATAGCTGATGTTGTGTCGTTAACCAAAATAACCCTTTTAACTGTCTGTCTGTAATGGGTTTCCTCTAGAGCTACAAGTAAATAATTACCAAATGTTTGACATCCAATAGCTGATGTCGTGTCGTTAAACAAAATAACCCTTTTAACTGTCTGTCTGTAATGGGTTTCCTCTAGTGCTACATGTAAATAATTACCAAATGTTTGACATCCAATAGCTGATGTGGTCTCGTTAAACAAAATAACCCTTTTAACTGTCTGTCTGTAATGGGTTCCTCTTTTGTAAATAATTACTGTTTGACATCCAATAGCTCTCGTAAACAAAATGTCTGTCTGTAATGGGTTTCCTCTAGTGCTACATGTAAATAATTACCAAATGTTTGACATCCAATAGCTGATGTGGTCTCGTTAAACAAAATAACCCTTTTAATTGTCTGTCTGTAATGGGTTTCCTCTAGTGCTACATGTAAATAATTACCAAATGTTTGACATCCAATAGCTGATGTGGTCTCGTTAAACAAAATAACCCTTTTAACTGTCTGTCTGTAATGGGTTTCCTCTAGTGCTACATGTAAAATTACCAAATGTTTGACATCCAATAGCTGATGTGGTGTCGTTAACCAAAATAACCCTTTTAGCTGTCTGTCTGTAATGGGTTACCTCTAGTGCTACATGTAAATAATTACCAAATGATTGACATCCAATAGCTGATGTGGTGTCGTTAACCAAAATAACCCTTTTAACTGTCTGTCTGTAATGGGTTTCCTCTAGTGCTACATGTAAATAATTACCAAATGTTTGACATCCAATAGCTGATGTGGTGTCGTTAAACAAAATAACCCTTTTAGCTGTCTGTCTGTAATGGGTTTCCTCTAGTGCTACATGTAAACAATTACCAAATGTTTGACATCAAATAGCTGATATCGTGTCGTTAAACAAAATAACTCTTTTAACTGTCTGTCTGTAATGGGTTTCCTCTAGAGCTACAAGTAAACAATTACCAAATGTTTGACATCCAATAGCTGATGTCGTGTCGTTAAACAAAATAACCCTTTTAGCTGTCTGTCTGTAATGGGTTTCCTCTAGTGCTACATGTAAATAATTACCAAATGTTTGACATCCAATAGCTGATGTGGTGTCGTTAAACCGAATAACCCTTTTAACTGTCTGTCTGTAATGGGTTTCCTTTAGTGATACATGTAAATAATTACCAAATGTTTGACATCCAATAGCTGATGTGGTGTCGTTAAACAAAATAACCCTTTTAGGTGTCTGTCTGTAATGGGTTTCCTCTAGTGCTACATGTAAATAATTACCAAATGTTTGACATCCAATAGCTGATGTGGTGTTGTTAAACAAAATAACCCTTTTAACTGTCTGTCTGTAATGGGTTACCTCTAGTGCTACATGTAAATAATTACCAAATGTTCGACATCCAATAGCTGATGTTGTGTCGTTAAACAAAATAACCCTTTTAACTGTCTGTCTGTAATGGGTTTCCTCTAGTTCTACATGTAAATAATTACCAAATGTTTGACATCCAATAGCTGATGTGGTGTCGTTAAACAAAATAACCCTTTTAACTCTCTGTCTGTAATGGGTTTCCTCTAGTGCTACATGTAAATAATTACCAAATGTTTGACATCCAATAGCTGATGTGGTGTCGTTAAACAAAATAACCCTTTTAACTGTCTGTCTGTAATGGGTTTCCTCTAGTGCTACATGTAAATAATTATCAAATGTTTGACATCCAATAGCTGATGTGGTGTCGTTCCAAACAGTGCACCACGACTGGACAAAGGAAGGAAGGAAAGGGTTTATTTAACGACGCACTCAACACATTTTATATACGCTTATATGGCGTCGTACATGTGGTCTAGGACCACACAGATATTGAGGGAGGAAACTCGCTGTCGCCACTTCATGGGCTACTCTTTTTTATTAGCAGCAAAGGATCGTTTATATGCATCATCCCATAGACAGGATAGCACATACCACGGCCTTTGATGTACCAGTCGTGGTGCACTGGCTGGAGCCAGAAATAAAGGAAGAAAGGAAGGAATGTTTTATTTAACACGTTTTAATTACGATTATGTAAAATGTGTTGAGTGCGTCATTAAATAAACCATTTCCTTTCGTCCTCGTAACACTTGCTAGACTGGTTTTTACGCTACACGTTAAACGGAATGATCAAGGCGAGAACCAGTCAAAATAGTTTGCAAATATTTAGTGCAAAAACAGCTAGCTGACCTCTGACCTGTTGTCACCGCGTGGTGAAAGGATACTTCGACATATTTGTTTAGACAGTGTTTATTAAATACATATATCAATAACCTTATACAGTGAAACCTCTGAAAACTGGACCCTCTGTATACCGGAATTCCCACAAAACAGGACATTTTTCAAGGTCCTTTTTTAAAAATCAGTTAAAACTTAACCTCTCTAAACCGGATACCTCTTTATAACGAGACATTTTACTTGGTCCCGAGGGTGTCCGGTTTAGAGGGGTTTCAGTGTAGTAATTTACACTCCGTCATTAAACGCTCTCTGGATGGTAAGAAAGAAGTGTTTTATTTAACGACGCACTCAACACATTTTATTTACGGTTATATGGCGTCAGACATATGGTTAAGGACCACACAGATTTTTTTTAGAGGAAACCCGCTGTCGCCACATAGGCTACTCTTTTACGACAGGCAGCAAGGGATCTTTTATTTGCGCTTCCCACAGGCAGGATAGCACAAACCATGGCCTTTGTTGAACCAGTTATGGATCACTGGTCGGTGCAAGTGGTTTACACCTACCCATTGAGCCTTGCGGAGCACTCACTCAGGGTTTGGAGTCGGTATCTGGATTAAAAATTCCATGCCTCGACTGGGATCCGAACCCAGTACCTACCAGCCTGTAGACCGATGGCCTGCCACGACGCCACCGAGGCCGGTCTCTCTGGATGGAAGCCGATACTGAGATTCAAACTCTGTACCTACCAGCTTTAGGTCCGATGGCTTAACCACTACACCATCGAGGTCGATATAGGATCATTTTAAAGGACTATTTTAAATATAGATATACATGTACCTAATACAGGACAGCACATACCACAATATTTAATATACTACTGGTTGGAACGCATTCATGTTCAGTAGTAGAGCTTCCATTTAAAGCACAAAAACCGAGAGCATCGATCGCCTTTTGATGCGGTCTAGGATCGATCCCCGTCGGTGGGCACATTTGGGCTATTTCTCGTTCCAGCCAGTGCTCCACAGATGATGTAACAAAGGCTGTGGAATGTATTATCCTGTCTGTGGGATGGTGCATATAAAATATTTAGAAGTTGCTGCTCATTGAGTACCCCTTTGTACTTGTATGTCTCAATGACTCGGAGAGCTATAGCAGAAGGAGTTCTGGCTCTTGTTAGGGACACCCAAGCTGGGTTGATCCATGGGTAGAGACTGGACTGATATGGACTGAGGGTGAGGTAACCGTAACAGAAACCTCGAGTGCTGAAGTCAGGAGGTATTGGGCCGCAAGGCGCACTCTAATAGACCACAAAACCATACATATACAGCTATTAAGCGAACGAAAATACATTATTTACAGTTATATGGCGTCGAACATATGGTTAAGGATCACATAGATATTGAGAGAGGAAACCCGCTGTCGCCACTTCATGGGCTACTATTTTGCGATTATGTCATGTCATGTCATAGGGTTTTACGTGCACATTCAGAACAAGCTGTTGTAGCGCACGCCTGTCGTGGGCCTTCGTCCATGACAGGAAAGGTGGGGGGAGAGGAGAGGAGGGACCGCCTGCACTGGCAGGTGCAAGGGAGCACCAGCAGCCCGATCAAATCGGTAGCAGGCGGGTGGGGGTGGTGCTGGTGCTATGGAATTTGAATGGAGCAGTTAAATGCCAAAGAGAAAAGGGTGCGCAATTTTGATTGAGGGAATTTGGCGCAATTTTGAACGGTCGGTCGAAAGGTAAATGGCCGAGCTAATATAGGTTTTGATATTAGTGAATCGAGAGTAGCTCGTTAATTTATTTTCGATTAGCAGCAAGGGATCTTTTATATGCACCATCCCACAGATAGGATAGCACATACAACAGCCTTTAATATACCAGTCGTGGTGCACTGGTTGGAGCGAGAAATAGCCCAGTGGGCCCATTGACGGGGATCGATCTCAGACCGACCGCGCATCAAGAACTCTGTACCACTGGGCGAAAAGAAGAAGAAGAAGAAGCTCATGGAGAGACGTCAGTGGGTTTTCTCTCGATCTCTGTATGATCTTTAACCATATGTCACGCGCCAAATAAACGGAAATAAAAATGTGTTAATATATGCATCGATAAATAAAACTTTTTTTCTTTCGATCGATCGCCTTTAGTGGAGCAACAGGAATATATCCCGTTCCAACCTCTGACTGATATAACAAACGCCGAGTGTTGGGACATTATTAAAAATTCTTTTTTAAAATCTGAGATGTGGCGGAGGGTGTAAGACGTGCTTAATTGACTTAATTTGCAGTAACTATGTTAATGTTTATACATTTGTTTTGTTCTTTCTGATAGAGTAAGATTTTTAACATTTATTATTAATTAATAATTGTTGTTGTTGTTTTGTACATAACTCTAATCGCTTTAGTTTACCTTCTATTAATGTTTTGTTGATGAATATGCTACCTAATTATTTTTAAAGCTATAGTCAGACGCGTATGTAGGAATTTATATAGGGAGCGAGTTTCGGCGGGTTTTTAGTATTTTATCAATATAAATTATAATAAAACTAGTTCTATGTTTGATAAAACTTTGTTTCTTTCCAGATCTGACTTCACTGATTTAAAGCGGACCTACTTTGCAAACTTAATAAGATTTAAATGAAATCAAAGACTAACGCGTCAAGATAAAAACAAAAAACAACACAGGGGCGGCACGGTGAAAAAACAAATAGTGGTACGGCTTGAGGTTGCAATACTCTCCTTTCAAATTCACTTGTGAAGGACATTTTCATAGATACAACAAATATAACTCACAAAAACAAAGTGGAACGGCCAGACCGTACCTCTTTGACCGTACCGTCTGTGTCTCCCCTTCAACAGATGATCTATTTTAATTGCTTAAATATTAATCTAATCTTATATGTCTTTTTCCAAGGTGATTCCCGTAATTACTACTCCATTATGCCATATTCATCATCCTTGAAAAGCCGAGGCCGTATAACTGTCGGAATTTTGGAAATACAAGGAGCTTTTCTGGAACACCAGACGGCTGTGACAAGTGCAGCAAGATCGCTAGGTTTAGAAGTGGACGTTGAAGGAGTGCGCCAGGTTTCAGACATTAAACCGGAAATAGATGGCCTGATAATTCCGGGAGGGGAGAGCACTACAATCGGATTGTTTCTCAAACGTCATCACATGCTGGAGCCTCTACGAAGTTGGATACAGAGCAGTGGCAAGGTCACGTGGGGAACATGCGCAGGGATGATTCTTCTGGCAAAGGGTATGGAGAATCAGAAAGAAGGCGGGCAGCAGTCGGTACGTCTAGACACACTTAATCAGCTTGTTGGTTTAATGAGTATACCTTTTAACTTTTGAGTATTATTAATTTTTAGCACATATATTTAAAATCTGAAGTATTATATTAAATTTAGAGTTGAAAAGAAAAACAAAACCCTAATTAGTATTGATTAGAAATAAAGACACGGATGGCTGTTGGAAAATCTATTCAAATATTTTTGCACATTCCAATGAAGCTGACGTAAAAAAAAGAAAGAAAATGGTGTGCAAGCAGCTGCTATTTTCAGTGGTTTGTTTTTCTGACGCCATATAACCGTAACTAAAATGTGTTGAGTGCGTCGTTAAATAAAACATTTCCTTCCTTCCTTCTTTTATTTTCTTTTGTTTGTTTGTTTGTTGTTTTTGGGTGTGTGTGGGGTTTTTGTTGTTGTTCGATTGGGTTCTTCTGTTTTGGTTTTGTTCTTGCTTTTTTTATTTGCAAGAAGATACATACTTTCAAGAATCGATGATAGCCAAGCCACAGAAACTAACGTAACGTCTTTGACTTGTTTTTCAGTTACAAGCAATGGACGTGGTTGTCTCCAGGAATTATTTCGGTCGTCAGATTAACAGTTTTGAACAAGAAGTGGAAATCGTGAACCCTGAATTAATTACTCAAACTGGGTCATCAGCGAACTCTTCGAAATATCTCGGGGTTTTCATTCGGGCCCCAGCTGTTGTACGCATTACCGAACCATCGGTCCATGTTCTAGCCTATCTGAAGAAAGGAGATGCTGATAACAAAGTTATCGTGGCTTGTCGTCAAGGAAATATCATATCAACAGCTTTCCATCCGGAGTTAACCGAAGACACCCGATGGCATCGGTACTTCTTGAACACGATTATAGCTAACAAGTGAAGTGACTGTAGACTAACTAGACTGCTATAGTTAAAGTTTTCTCAGTGAATATAGATATCATCAGATCTGCTTTATTGTTTTACTCCCATCAAAATACGAACAACAAAGGACCAACAGAAAAGACAAACACCGATAAACAAAAACAAAAAACAACAACAAAAACACTCCCCCAAAACAACCCACCCCAATGTCAGCACAATACTAAGGTTATCAACGTCTCTGTTACATCTAAACTTCATGAGATTCGGAGCAGTATACCAAACTAAAACAGAATCTAAAATATAAGAAATAACACATCAAATGCTTTTTCCTTCTCTTTTTATTGATAATAATTATGTCAAGTTCATTAAAAATTGTAATACAAGAATCAGCCCATGATACCAGGTATATGAATATAGTAATGTTGGTGTACGGTCGCATCAATAAACATGTCCCATTTCCTCTGCCATAGTTTCATTGCTGCTTGCTTTTCCTGCTGGTTCATGGCGCTGTATCTGGAAAACAACAGGTCACGTGTCTTTGAAAATGAAAAACATAACGGTCAAAACCAACGTCATAATAATTTGTCCTAATCATCATGTTTTGTTAATGCAGTCAATATAACTGCGATACGAAAGGCCTCCTTTTACACTAGCTACCACTAGTAACAAATAACAATCACTTATTATACACATAGCAATGAAATAATATATCCACAGAAACCATAAAAGTGATATTCGGTGAAAGGTTCACTGTATTTAGCCTACAGTGAAAATATACAAATCATATTTATATCTTTGTGAACATTAATGAATCAATTATCTCCATTTTGAATTATTACGAGTTTAAGTTTGATGATTACCAATGCATCTAGTTATATTTGAAAAATAAACAAATGTAATTTAAACAATAGTACCTATAAAAATGAATATGAAGTGCAATTACGATAAAATATTTAAAATTGATTGAATACGAAGCTAAATAATGATGACACAATGTCCTGTCGTTGAAGGCAAGTTTTCAACAAAAGTTTAACCGGAAGAAATATATGATGGCGTTACATGTTTTCAATAGGATCAGCGAAAGACCTTAAGAAAAAACCCGAAAGATATTGTTAAAAACTCGAAATTATGTATATAATAAATAGACCATAATTTTCAGGGTGGCTTTTTCTCCGCGGGCGGGCGGGAGGCGGGGGGGCGCGCGGCTCCTCTTTTTTTTTTTGGGGGGGGGGGGGGGGGGGGGGCGGAATACGGTTTTTATGTCAACTCGTGATGTGTGAAAACGATATTTTCACTCATTGTTTTCGCAGTTCGTGAAAATATGGTTTTCACACATCACGAGTTGACATAAAAACCGCATTCGAAAAAAAAACCCCGTGAAATAGCTTCTATATATTACTACAATATTATGTATTACAATGAAAGAAAACAACGACAGTGACGTCGTCATGAGGTAGTATACTTTTGGAAAGGAGAGCAATGTGTAATTTGTCACAAACAGAGTGTTCAGGAGACCGAGTGTAGAAGTCGTGACAGCAGAAAGTTGGCCAACTTTCTGCTGGCAGTTGATAGTCTGACATTAGCTTTAGTCGTGGGACCATAGGATACTGTTTGGAATAGTAAATAACCCATACCTCCAATATGGGAGATTGGTTCTATGACTTACAACACTTTGACGAGTTATGCTGTGGTCGATACCAGTCATGACATTCTGTAAGGCTTATCAGGTCCGCAGGCCTACCTAATGGGACAGGGGTAATTGTCGGCCTCCACTCAGTTCATATTTATGTGTGGTGCCCCACGCACAAAAATAAGAAAGAAAAACAAATGTGTTTAGGTTTTAGTGCCCTTTTTGTCTAATATAAACTGAAGAAGATGCTTTATTACGTAGGCGCGTTTGCAGAAATGTTTTGAATGGGCGAGAGGTGGGGGGGGGGGGGGGGGGGGTCTCGCGTTTTCAGGAATTTTAGCAAGAGGGAGGAGGTCTAGACTGTGGCGAGAGACGTTTATAGAGGGGTTGAATCATACATTCCTGAAAAACGAAGAACATTAGCTGGAGTAGGGAGGAGTTTTGACCCCCGAAACCCTCCATATGCACACGCGCCTGATTTGTTTGTTTTTACTGTCCCCTTCCTCGTCAGCTGTTCTAAGCTAGATACAACCCTGTTGATGGAAACTTACTTTATAGAATTGATTGCCAGCTGTTTAAGGAACGTCAGGTCCGTCTGTTCGCCTGTCATCCCCATAAAGGCCTCGTAAAAATCGTGTGACAGGGGAGTGGCCTCCCACACGGCAGGGTCGTCCGAACTGATCACTAGAGGGTAGTTCTCAGCTATTAGTAATACGGCGGCGTGGTTTCGCAAATCTTTCACGAGTCCCAACACCTGGAAAACATAAAACATAAAACAAGTAACTCTTGTCAAACCAGCGTGGGAATGGCAGTCCTCCTAAAGGACGAACGCATTAATGAATGTTTAACTACATCCAAGGATGAAAAATACATCGGTTATTGGGTGTTAAACAAATCAGACCTCGCCATTTAAGGGGAGCTATCACTCTGGCTCCCCATTACTCTCCTGAGACTAGTTGGAGAAGAGTAGGCCTAAAAACAAATGTATCTCCCTTTTAAGCACGTGAATGTTTAAAAATGGTACTACAAAAGGGTTAAATACGAATGCTCAATATAATAATATTTTAAATGCTCCCCATAATCTAAAATGTGCCTAAGACACACGTGTTTGAACCAACAGTGGATTTAAGCACTTGTCCAGTAGTTGATCTAAGTTATGAGAGCAATTAATCACTCTCCTCGTTTTGTTTTCACGGTGAGGTTTGAAGTAGGAAGGATGTGTAGTCTGGCAAAATGAGTATTGTCTCTTACAGGCGGGGTACCGAAGTAATTCATTCCGTAGCGAACGTTTCAAAACTTAATTTGAACTTTGTCTTTTGCAGATATACGAGTTTCTATGTCTTAATGGTTTTGTCGCTAAGATGTTTAATGATAATAACTAATTTTCCATAGAAGAGGTTCGAGATAAGGACAGTTACTCTTGTTTTCTAACTAAGCGCATACAAACACTAGCGAGTTCTAGAGATCATCTTCCTCAAACTGATGTTTTGCACATGAGCCAATATCAAAATATTGAAATCCAGGATTTCTAGATATAAGTCTCGATTCTCTATTCAAAACAGAGTTGTTGTCTCTTGACACTTGACAGTGAAAATATTGGACAAACAGATCAAGTATAGATTGATCGAAAACGGGTTAGATTCCCCTTTCTTACTTTAAACATCATTTTCTTCTTGTTCCTCCCAAGAGGTTTTGGGGTTGTTGTTTTGTTGTTGTTGTTTATGCTGCTCCTACTACTGATGTTGTTGTTTTCTGTTTCTTTCTTTCTACCAGTTTACTTTCTTACATATAATTTGTATCAAAATGGATAGAACAAATCTTTACTACATGTTTCGTATTTACCTGGTTAGATATGGGGTTAACCTCGACAGCAATGTCTCGCTGTTTGATGATCTTCATGACCTGTGGGTGTTTGTGGATGGCGAACCCGTGACCTATCCTGGACGTATTCAGCAGTATGGCGTCCACCAGGTTGTCATCCACCTGTGTCTCCTCCCAGTCTGGAAACACAATCCCAACAATAAACACTAACTGTGCACTATCAGATATTTAAAGCCTACCGCAGACGACAGCTATCAGCTGAGAAGAAAGTTACGTGAGATGTTTTGCTTAGCTGTTAGCTCAAAAAAAATTCACCGAATACATAGAGGAGGATATTTCATGGGTTTTTTTTTTTAATCAAATAAGATTTATATCTCATCGAGTGAAGTTTGCAATCACATCTCACAAGTCGGGCTTCCGCTTTCTTACAATGAAGATAACACTTTCTACAGTGACAATAACACATTTTAGAGTGAAATAGTGAAATTTTCACTCTAAAATGTGTTATCGTCACTGAGTGACTGATAACACTTTTATTTCATTAATATTTTAAGATATTTCTCTAAATTGTATATAATAAGATGAACTAAGTACTGAGCTATAGTCCGTCCCACAGGGAATGCAGTTTTTGGTTTCATACTGTGGAATTTACTGCAAGCTATTTATTTCCGAGCCGATTGTTTTCTAAATTGCACACAAAAATCGTTTTTCTGGGGGTTTTTGTTGTTTTTGTTAGTTTATTATTTCCAAAACATTTTTACTTTTAATGAAATTATTTACAAAATAAATTGTAGGATAGGACGGACTATAGCTTACGACTGTCACAATAACTTCACTCTGACGCAATTTTCGTTTTTCCATTGGCCAGTTGGTGAATTTAACTTGGCTGATAGCTCACGTATCCCGCATACGGTGAGATTTTTGCCACGCTTGGTCAAAAATATCAAACAGGATAGATATTTTTCTCACGACCACGAGAGACAAAAAACTCAGCAGAATTGTCTACACACGTGAGCTATCGGCTGAGCTAAAGGAAGGAAGGAAATGTTTTATTTAACGACGTACTCAACACATTTTATTTACGGTTATATGGCGTCGGACATATGATTAAGGACCGTACAGATATTAAGAGAGGAAACCCGCTGTCGCCACTTCATGGGCTACTCTTTTCGATAAGCAGCAAGGGATCCTTTATATACATCATCCCACAGACAGGATAGTACATACCACGACCTTTGTTACACCAGTTGTGGAGCACTGGCTGGAACGAGAAATAGCCCAATGTGTCCACCGACGGGGATCGATCCTAGAACGACCGCGCATCATTCGAATGCTTTACCACTGGGCTATGTCCCGCCTCTTGGCTGAGCTAAACGTATCCAATAACATTTCGCTCAACTGATAACGGTAGGCTTAAAAGGGTTAAACCAGCAGCGACTCTGACTGATAGTAAAGTTTGTTTAGTTTAACGACACCACTGGAGCAGATTGATTAATTAATCATCGACTACTGGATGTCAAACATTTGGTAATTCCGACAAGTAGTCATGAGACGATACCCGCTACATTTTTCCTAATGCAGTAAGGGATCGTTCAGAAACACTTTCCCATAGACAGGAAAGCACATACCACGGCCTTTGACCAGTTGTGATGCACTGGTTGGAACGAGAAAAAACAATCAGTTGAATGGATCCACCCACGTGCTTCGATCCCGCGATGCAAGCACCTCAAGCGAGCACTCAACCGACTGATTAACCTCAGACTGATAGTAATACACTACATTGATTATTTGTATCATTGTATCATTCAATCAAAATACACGTTTATTTAGTATACAGTTGTTATGTAGTATGCAGTAGAGGTTGAAATAGTGCAGGGTACACACCAAAAATGGAACTGCAATTCGCTTCAAAAATGAGGGTTGCTAATCATCAAATCTCTTAAATGGTATGTGACCCCAGTTTCTTACAAGTAGATTAAATGCGAGGTGCCACACGTTTTATTGGTGTACTGCCTGGGTGTGTTGATACGATGCTCACATCAATTTTATTAGTAAACGTTAACATTGTCGGAAATTGGAATTGATTTGGTACAATGGAACCATCAGCTGCCTTCATACAACAAATGTGTCTACCGCCATGATTTGCAATATATTATATATAATAGAGATCCTGATAGGTTAACACATTCCTATGTGATTAACGTCTGTGATTGTGTCTACAGGATGTTGAATAATGATATGTCACTAGAAGAAAATTAATATAATTAATAGAGAGTTAAATAGTTGTTGTTTTTTTAATTATCGAGATTGCTTCTTTACGAACGCGGCTACCCACCTGTTTCCCCTGCGTGGAAGAAATATGGCAGGTATACGGGTGGGTTTTGCTGTGATGGGTACAGAAGGTCGTCCAAGTAGTAGAGCAGTGTTTTACCCAGACCTTCCTGGCCAACTAGATCAAATCCTTTATAAAAGTCGGGGTACTTCTTTAAAAACACCATGGCCTCTTTTACGTTTGGAAGCATCGCTTGTTTGTTGATAAATCTGTGGAAAGACAAACATGAAGGATTGGAGCGTCTCCGTCAATTATGGACAAATTGGAATATGGTAGCAATATTGTAGTTTTTGTTTGAGCGTAACGCTTATGGGTATTGCTAATTGTATGTTTTTAGAGAAAATTCCGTAACCAAGACACTATGTTATCGCTTCCACCCACGGCTCAAACGTAACTTCATAGAAATAATTTGCAATTTATTAGGCGGAAGGAAGGAAATCTTTTATTTAACGACGCACGCAGCACATTTTATTTTCGGATAAAAGGCGTCAGATATATGGTTAAGGACCACACGGATATCAAGAGAGGAAAGCCGCTGAGGACTACTCTGTTTCGATTAGCAGCAAGGGATCCTTTATATGCACCATCCCACAGACAGGGTAGTACATACCACGGCCTTTTATATACCAGTCGTGGCGCATTGGCTGGAATGAGAAATAGCCCAATGGATCCACCGACGGGGGTCGATCGCAGAACGACCGCGCGCTGTACCACTGGGCTACCTCCCGCCCCTTGTTGTTTATTAACCTTATCCATAATACGTTCTGTTCAACCTGTCTCGCTGGCATATTGCCTAAACTATTCACGTTAAGGCTAGTATGTAGCGGGTTCGCCTCCCGTTACGGACTGCCACCCAGAGTGACCTTTAACAGGTCGGTGATGGGGTGTAAAACCGCTACATCGCTTATTTGTTTGTTTTGTTTGCTTGCTTGTTTGATTGTTTGCTTGCTTGCTTATTTATTTGTCTGTGTGTTTGGTTGTATGTTTAAGCACTCACTTTACTGCGCTATGAATGAGCTTGGCTCCGATGAAGTCGGGATGTTCCGCGACGAACTCCCTCGTGACGTTACGGTATGTATTTAAGGCCCACTCGGCTCCATGGTGCGTTCCGTCCAGCTCGTACGTCTGCAAAACAAACAGTTACAGCTTTCTTAAATTCAAAACAATGACACCGTCATCTCTACCAGATTACAACTTTGGTGGTGCTAAGGGTTTCGCCATTTTGATTCCATTGCCAAATGTGCAGTGTGGATGTTAGCGACCTATTAATAAGGAGGGGGGGGGGGGGGGGGGGGGGGGTTAAAACAAAAGATTGCAATTATCACCCACCCCTACCAAAAAGATATTATTAAAAGGGCTCCTCGTTCTAAATAGGCCTACACTGTACAATATTTCCATGTAATCAGTGTGCGCATTCTGACGTAACATTGAATACAGAAGGCCTACACTGTACAATATTTCCATGTAATCAGTGTGCGCATTCAGACGCAACATTGAATACAGAAGACATACACTGTACAATATGTCCATGTAATCAGTGTGCGCATTCAGACGTAACATTGAATACAGAAGGCCTACACTGTACAATATTTCCATGTAATCAGTGTGCGCATTCAGACGTAACATTGAATACAGAAGGCCTACACTGTACAATAATTATTTCCATGTAATCGGTGTGCGCATTCAGACGTAACACTGAACACAGAAGACCTACACTGTACAATAATTATTTCCATGTAATCGGTGTGCGCATTCAGACGTGACATTGAACACAGAAGTCCTACACTGTACAATAATTATTTCATGTAATCGGTGTGCGCATTCAGACGTACACAGAAGACCTACACTGTACAATAATTATTTCCATGTAATCGGTGTGCGCATTCAGACGTAACATTGAACACAGAAGACCTACACTGTACAATAATTATTTCCATGTAATCGGTGTGCGCATTCAGACGTGACATTGAACACAGAAGACCTACACTGTACAATAATTATTTCCATGTAATCGGTGTGCGCATTCAGACGTGACATTGAACACAGAAGACCTACACTGTACAATATTTCCATGTAATCGGTGTGCGCATTCGGACGTGACATTGAATACAGAAGACCTACACTGTACAATAATTCCATGTAATCAGTGTGCGCATTCAGACGTAACATTGAACACAGAAGACCTACACTGTACAATAATTATTTCCATGTAATCGGTGTGCGCATTCAGACGTGACATTGAACACAGAAGACCTACACTGTACAATAATTATTTCCATGTAATCGGTGTGCGCATTCAGACGTGACATTGAACACAGAAGACCTACACTGTACAATATTTCCATGTAATCGGTGTGCGCATTCGGACGTGACATTGAATACAGAAGACCTACACTGTACAATATTTCCATGTAATCAGCGCATTCAGACATTGTGACATTGAATCACAGAAGACCTACACTGTACAATATTTCCATGTAATCGGTGTGCGCATTCGGACGTGACATTGAATACAGAAGACCTACACTGTACAATAATTTTCCATGTAATCAGTGTGCGCATTCAGACGTGACATTGAACACAGAAGACCTACACTGTACAATAATGTATTGTGCGCATTCGGACGTACATTGAATACAGAAGACCTACACTGTACAATATTTCCATGTAATCATTGTGCGCATTCAGACGTGACATTGAACACAGAAGACCTACACTGTACAATAATTATTTCCATGTAATCGGTGTGCGCATTCAGACGTGACATTGAACACAGAAGACCTACACTGTACAATATTTCCATGTAATCGGTGTGCGCATTCGGACGTGACATTGAATACAGAAGACCTACACTGTACAATATTTCCATGTAATCAGTGTGCGCATTCGGACATGACATTGAATACAGAAGACCTACACTGTACAATATTTCCATGTAATCAGTGATCTACATGACATTGAATACAGAAGTACTGTACAATATTCCATGTAATCAGTGATCTACACTGTACAATATTTCCATGTAGTCAGTGTGCGCATTCGGACGTGACATTGAATACAGAAGATCTACACTGTACAATATTTCCATGTAATCAGTGTGCGCATTCCGTGACATTGAATACAGAAGACATACACTGTACAATATTTCCATGTAATCAGTGTGCGCATTCGGACGTGACATTGAATACAGAAGACCTACACTGTACAATATTTCCATGTAATCAGTGTGCGCATTCGGACGTGACATTGAATACAGAAGACCTACACTGTACAATATTTCCATGTAATCAGTGTGCGCATTCGGACGTGACATTGAATACAGAAGACCTACACTGTACAATATTTCCATGTAATCAGTGATCTACACTGTACAATATTTCCATGTAGTCAGTGTGCGCATTCGGACGTGACATTGAATACAGAAGATCTACACTGTACAATATTTCCATGTAATCAGTGTGCGCATTCGGACGTGACATTGAATACAGAAGACCTACACTGTACAATATTTCCATGTAATCAGCGTGCGCATTCGGACGTGACATTGAATACAGAAGGCCTACACTGTACAATATTTCCATGTAATCAGCGTGCGCATTTGGACGTGACATTGAATACAGAAGATCTACACTGTACAATATTTCCATGTAATCAGTGTGCGCATTCGGACGTGACATTGAATACAGAAGATCTACACTGTACAATATTTCCATGTAATCAGTGTGCGCATTCGGACGTGACATTGAATACAGAAGATCTACACTGTACAATATTTCCATGTAATCAGTGTGCGCATTCGGACGTGACATTGAATACAGAAGATCTACACTGTACAATATGTCCATGTAATCAGTGTGCGCATTCAGACGTAACATTGAATACAGAAGATCTACACTACAATATTTCCATGTAATCAGTGTGCGCATTCAGACGTGACATTGAATACAGAAGACCTACACTGTACAATATTTCCATGTAATCAGTGTGCGCATTCAGACGTGACATTGAATACAGAAGACATAGAAATCTGTTTAGTAGAGGGCAAGACGTAGCCCAGTGGTAAAGCGCTCGCTTGATGCGCGGTCGGTTTGGGATCGATCCCCGTCAGTGGGCCTATTGAGCTATTTCTCGCTCCAGCCAGTGCACCACGACTGGTACATCAAAGGCCGTGGTATGTGCTATCCTGTCTATGGGATGGTGCATATAAAAGATCCCTTGCTGCCAATCGAAAAAGAGTAGCCCATGAAGTGGCGACAGCGGGTTTCCTCCTTCAATATCTGTGTGGTCCTTAACCATATGTCTGACGCCATATAACCGTAAATAAAATGTGTTCAGTGCGTCGTTAAATAAAAAAAAATCCTTCCTGTTTAGTGGCTCGTAGGCCTGCTGCTGTGCTGTGTAGTGACAGGCCTCCTACAGATGGAATCTGAACCATATACTGTCGTACAGATCTCCTTTTCTTTACCGGCCTCGGTGGCGTCGTGGTTAGGCCATCGGTCTACAGGCTGGTAGGTACTGGGTTCGGATCCCAGTCGAGGCATGGGATTTTTAATCCAGATACCGACTCCCAACCCCTCCGCAAGACTCAATGGGTAGGTGTAAACCACTTGCACCGACCAGTGATCCATAACTGGTTCAACAAAGGCCATGGTTTGTGCTATCCTGCCTGTGGGAAGCGCAAATAAAAGATCCCAGCGGGTTTCCTCTAAAAAAAACAGTGTCAGAATGACCATATGTTTGACGTCCAATAGACGATGATAAGATAAAAATTCAACGTGCTCTAGTGGCGTCGTTAAATAAAAGAAACAGACTTTAGATCTCCTTTTCTGACAATGATTTATCGCTGCATACCCTCGATATCCTGTCATAACGTCTTTTGGACTGACTTGTGTAGAGATACGATATTGACTATGCTAATGGCATGTTTGTAATTGTCTGTTTTTATATGCAAATTGTAATAACATTGGTCAATATATAAACAAACATTTTGAGAGAACTGCTACAGCAATACATGTCCCCTACCGAGCCCAACAATGTTTAGTGTCTCCTAAATTCAAGAGTCATAACTCTGTTAAAATGGGTAAATCGCCATGAAAGTCAAACTTGATCTGTTACAGTATATATAAAATTTCAGCTCAATATCTAAACGTCTTCTGAAAAAAAGTCCGGAAAACAAATTTTCACATCTCCTAAGTTCAAGGGTCATATCTCCGTCAAAAATGAGTAAATCGTAAACAAAGTCAGACGTGATCTGCAATGGTACATGATGAAGCTATACGCAAAATGTCAGCTCAATATTTCAAAGCCTTCTGCAAAATACACCCGGAAAACATATGTGGGACAGACGGACGGACAGACAGACAGAAATACAGACGGACAGACAGAAGGACGGAGAGTAAACCTATAGTCCTCTCCGGGTGGACCGGCAGGGAAGTAATAAAACAATAATACTCACTCACTGTGAAGAATGTCTGATCATGGAGTTTGAAATTCTAATTTCTGTTCTTTTATTTCTTTTTCTTTTTTAATCCTACACACGTATAAAACGGATCTCTAACCGTTATACCGAGTGCACCCTGATTGGGGAATAGAGTGCCTTAACGCTGTCTATTGGGGAATAGAGGGCCTTAACGCTGTCTGTTGGGGAATAGAGGGCCTTAACGCTGTATATTGGGGAATAGAGGGCCTTAACGCTGTCTATTGGGGAATAGAGGGCCTTAACGCTGTCTATGAGTCCTGTTATGGGGCGACGGGCAAATAGATAAAAAGTGATGTGGGAAAAGGGTGATTTTTGTCCGAATTTATAAGAAAAAGAGCCCAATTCTGCATAATAACGTCTATTCACATCTGCATGACTACCAAACAGCGGTATATAGGTGTTTCCAAACAAACAATATGTATTTGTACGTGGATTACAACTAATTATATAATTTATATCTTCAGCATTGTTTGACACCAAATAGCCGATATATTGTTTTGCGTATGGGTGTCATTAAACATTCATTATTCATTCTGGGAGAAAAAGTTTGAAACTACATGGTATAAAAAAACAGGTTTCAGCCTAGCTGATTTTGTCCGAACGTCTCAAGATTTAGATTTTGCCCCAATGCGAAGATCTGCTCCAGGACTGGGATGGGGACTTCTGGCAGTTTCAACTGTTGATAACAATTTTAAAAAGAAAACTGTCGTTATGGTCGCGTCTGGTTAGAATATCAAATTTATATTATCGAGTGTTACCGTCGGTAAAAGTGCTCACACTTCCAGGTAGTCTCGTAGGCCTATATTCGCGTCTTAGCGTCGGTAAAAGTGCTCACACTTCCAGGAACTGTCTTGTAGGCCTATATTCGAGTCTTACCGTCGGTAAAAGTGCTCACACTTCCAGGTACTGTCTTGTAGGCCTATGTTCGAGTCTTACCGTCGGTAAAAGTGCTCACACTTCCAGGTAGTCTCGTAGGCCTATATTCGAGTCTTACCGTCGGTAAAAGTGCTCACACTTCCAGGAACTGTCTTGTAGGCCTATGTTCGAGTCATACCGTCGGTAAAAGTGCTCACACTTCCAGGTGGTCTCGTAGGCCTATATTCGAGTCTTACCGTCGGTAAAAGTGCTCACACTTCCAGGTACTGTCTTGTAGGCCTATGTTCGAGTCTTACCGTCGGTAAAAGTGCTCACACTTCCAGGTGGTCTCGTAGGCCTATGTTCGAGTCTTACCGTCGGTAAAAGTGCTCACACTTCCAGGAACTGTCTTGTAGGCCTATGTTCGAGTCTTACCGTCGGTAAAAGTGCTCACACTTCCAGGTAGTCTCGTAGGCCTATATTCGAGTCTTACCGTCGGTAAAAGTGCTCACACTTCCAGGTACTGTCTTGTAGGCCTATGTTCGAGTCTTACCGTCGGTAAAAGTGCTCACACTTCCAGGTGGTCTCGTAGGCCTATATTCGAGTCTTACCGTCGGTAAAAGTGCTCACACTTCCAGGTGGTCTCGTAGGCCTATATTCGAGTCTTACCGTCGGTAAAAGTGCTCACACTTCCAGGTACTGTCTTGTAGGCATATGTTCGAGTCTTACCGTCAGTAAAAGTGCTCACACTTCCAGGTACTGTCTTGTAGGCCTATGTTCGAGTCTTACCGTCGGTAAAAGTGCTCACACTTCCAGGTGGTCTCGTAGGCCTATGTTCGAGTCTTACCGTCGGTAAAAGTGCTCACACTTCCAGGTGGTCTTGTAGGCCTATATTCGAGTCTTACCGTCGGTAAAAGTGCTCACACTTCCAGGTACTGTCTTGTAGGCATATGTTCGAGTCTTACCGTCGGTAAAAGTGCTCACACTTCTAGGTAGTCTCGTAGGCCTATGTTCGAGTCTTACCGTCGGTAAAAGTTTCACACTTCCAGGTACTGTCTCGTAGGCCTATGCGTCTTAGCGTCGGTAAAAGTGCTCACACTTCCAGGTAGTCTCGTAGGCCTATGTTCGAGTCTTACCGTCGGTAAAAGTGTTCACACTTCCAGGTAATCTCGTAGGCCTATATTCGAGTCTTACCGTCGGTAAAAGTGCTCACACTTCCAGGTACTGTCTTGTAGGCCTATGTTCGAGTCTTACCGTCGGTAAAAGTGCTCACACTTCCAGGTAGTCTCGTAGGCCTATATTCGAGTCTTACCGTTGGTAAAAGTGTTCACACTTCCAGGTAGTCTCGTAGGCCTATATTCGAGTCTTACAGTCGGTAAAAGTGCTCACACTTCCAGGTACTGTCTCGTAGGCCTATGTTCGAGTCTTACCGTTGGTAAAAGTGCTCTGACTTCCAGGTACTGGACGTTGTCGTGTCTGAACTCCTCCAGGGCCTGGCGCCAGTAGTCCCTGAAGACCGGGGCGTGGTTCAGCAGGCCGTTCACAGCCTGGAAATACTTGACGAACTTCTTCCACACGGCGTCCACCGTCGGGTACGCAGAGCTGGGGTCGTCCACGATGATGGAGATGTTTCTAACTAATCTGATAGAGGAACGGAATGTTTTATAGATACCTCAGAACATGGTCGCTGGGTTTTTTTTAACATATGTGTGTGTGTGTGTGTGTGTGTGTGAGAGAGAGAGAGAGAGAGAGAGAGAGAGAGAGAGAGAGAGAGAGAGAGAGAGAGAGAGAGAGAGAGAGAGAGAGAGAGAGAGAGAGAGAGAGAGAGATTTTAACCATTAAAACGACTCCGTTGGTCGGCAACATCTTAACAATGGGAACCAACTCGGGATATTGTCTTTAAACTTACTGTTGGTCAAAACGATCGGCATCTCCGGACGCTTGGCGTTGTGAAGCGACGGTCTTCCAGTGACAGTCTGAAACGTACGTATGTAAACAATGGAAGGAAATGTTTTATTTAACGACGTACTCAACACATTTTATTTACGGTTATATGGCGTCGGACATAATTATGGTTAAGGACCATACAGATATTGAGGGAGGAAACCCGCTGTCGCTACTTCATGGGCTACTCTTTTCGATTAGCAGCAAGGGATCTTTTATATGCACCATCCCATAGACAGGATAGCACATACCAGTCGTGGTGCACTGGCTGGAGCGAGAAATAGCACTGACGGGGATCGATCCCAAACCGACCGCGCATCAAGCGAGCGCTTTACCACTGAACTACGCCTCGCCCTGTAAACACTGGAGACGAAGTTCGAACATAAAACATAACACACTGTAATATGTAACATTATACACAACAAACAAGTGACGTCAACACAGGGTTGTACTTAACCTACTTTAGTATTATACTGAGAGAAAAAAAAAAATAATAATAAGGAAAGACATGGTGTTGCAGACCACGTTTAATTTGTATTAAAAATAACGAAGCACTTTTAATGCAAGGGTCAGACTACCAACTGCCAGAAGAAAGTTGCCCAACTCGACGGCTGTGAAAATATGTATAATGACAACTCAACTCATTATAAATTACGGTTATTTGGTGTCTAACATGGTTATTTAAATATTTATGAGAGAGAGAGAGAGAGAGAGAGAGAGAGAGAGAGAGAGAGAGAGAGAGAGAGAGAGAGAGAGAGAGAGAGAGAGAGAGAGAGAGAGAGAGAGAGAGAGAGAGAGAGAGAGAGGAAACCCGTTGCTGTAATATAGGCTACTCATATCGTTAAACAGCCAGATAATTGTTATATACTCTTTTCCATAGACATTACACAGTCTTTGATGTACCAGTCATTAGGCACTGGGAGGTATGGGGGAAAATCCTGAGTTCATCAAGGGGGATAGATCCGGCGACCTCTCATTAACAAATTACCTGTATTAGTCGGTGGTTTGGCGTAGAAGTAAAACATGACATCTCCACTCTCTGTGTAACACATGTAACAGTGGGGTCGGTAAGTGACATTTGTCACTAACCAGTCCAAACTGGTGATAGACGAATCGTGTGTGTGTAGTGCTCCGCCTGCATTAGAAAACAATCTGATTTACTGAATTATACGCATTATTAACATAATATGAACAATGGTAAACCAATCTCTCTCTCTCTCTCTCTCTCTCTCTCTCTCTCTCTCTCTCTCTCTCTCTCTCTCTCTCTCTCTCTCTCTCTCTCTCTCTCTCTCTCTCTCTCTGTCTGTCTGTCTGTCTCTCTCTCTCTCTCTCTCCTCTCTCTCTCTCTCTCTCTCTCTCTCTCTCTCTCTCTCTCTCTCTCTCTCTCTCTCTCTCTCTCTCTCTCTGTGTCTCTCTCTCTCTCTGTTAAAAGAGAACAACAACAAAGAAAGTATATTTAGGCGTGCACACTGATGAGCCTCATTTTGGGGATCCAGTGGCAACTACCGTACTACCAGGTTATTTTGGTACTTCTTGATACTGATAGTAAATGTCCTGACTATCTCGCATGTGAAAATTACCCCCAGAATTCCTGTGGGGAAACATGATAAAATGACGTCATAAAAATGGCGACCGTTTTTATTAAATATTTCAAGCAGCAAAGCAAAATGGGGTGCACGTTCCGCGCAAAAGCAACAAATTCCGTCAATATGTTGGAAATCCAAGATGGCCGCCATGCAAAAACCTATTACATGTAGTAACAATATCTCAGCGCCTGGGCCACCTAGGATCCCAATTTTGTGGAAGTCTAACGTGACATTTTAGGGGCAAGGAATGCAATTATATAATTCAAAACATCACAAAATGGGAGTTTATAACAGGAACGAGAGACAGAGACAGAGTATTGAGGAAAACAAAAGTATATTGTGAGTTACCATCTCCTCGCTTTAGTATCATTGTGTTCTTTAAGAAGGCAGGAATTGCAATATGCTTTGCTGATTTTATATGCCACTGTACAGACATGGAGTTTTCACTGTCACAGTAAAGAATACATTTCTGAGTACTTCACTACAGCATGCACATCTATTGCCACCGGCCTCGGTGGTATCGTGGTTAAGCTATCGGACATAAGGCTAGTACATGTGTAGGTACTGGATTCGCAGCCCGGTACTGGCTCCCACACAGAGCTAGTTTTCACGACTCAGTGGGAAGGTGTAAGACCACTACACCCTCTTCGTTCTCACTAACCACTAACCCACTGTCCTGGACAGACAGCCCAGATAGCTGAGGTGTGTGCCCAGGACAGCGTGCTTGAACCTTAATTGGATATAAACACTTAACGATTCACTTCCATGAAAATAAATAAAATAAATAGTAGAAATTGACGAGTGCATCGCTAATCCCCTGACTGTTACCTCCATTTGGATTAATCCTCATTTCATTCCATTAATATTATATCAATATTAGAACAGAAACAAGATATATAACAAGTATTAGAAAATATTAATTTCCTAATGAACAATTTACTGAATAATACTTTCGGAATAGTTTGAATGTTTTAATGTGAATGTTTGATTAATGTTAATTTCATCCGTGTTTAATATTAACGCGTTAATATAATACCCCCATTACACTTCGCGTTATATCATTACTAAGCCGACCCAAAACATTTTAAACAAGTGCAAAACAAATGGGAGACATTTTAGTTGGTATTAGTTAATGCAAATAAATACTATACTTCATTTAATATCAATACTGAACAGACGCAAATAAATAGAAGCACGGTCATGTAATTTTAAACAAATGATTTAATAAGCACTCGTGCGTCCCAATTAAAAATTGTACCCGAAGCGTCATTTATTATACGGTTAATGTATTTTTTAAAAACCAATCGATAATTAGATGTAACGGAAAGACACCCACTTAACCAATTTACTGCAGGTCTTGGAGGCCACATGAAGAGTATCACACACAGGAACCCAGTTCTGGGTGTCTTTATCAAAAGTCCATTATCCCAACCTCTCTGGAGTGGATGCATTTTGTTAACACTGTTCACTAGTGAGTCATATATCAGATTGGTAGACAACTTGTTTTTGAGTGCTGCAGTAGGACATCCTGGGTGAATGAAAAGGTTTTCATTGTGGAAGTACAACACCTCTCTTGCTTCGTTAACATGCTTCAGGTCGATGAGCTTGATAATTGTGAAGCTGGAAGTGTGGATCGTCTGTATCTGCATTGATGTAAGAGTTGAGCGCGATGTATGTAAAAACAAAGGTCACACCCGAGTAGCAGTTCCATGCACCCCAGGCTGTCAGTTTACTTTTTTCCAAAGAAAGCAAAGGAATGTCACATCCTATGATGCCTTTTGGAGAGAGGCAAGATCAGGGTTCCTTTTTACCCAGGGTGTCAAATATTATATACCACAGTGCCTACCTCCTTGAATATCGTTTCCTCGGGGTTTTTTCTTGTGAATTCTTTGATTGCTGTTCGTCTTGTGTGTGTCCCATACCACATCAACGTGGTTGGCATCACATTATAATGTGCGATTATGGGTGTCTCCTGAGTGTATGAACCCACATGGGGAATGATAACCCGACAGATTCTGCACGTTCTCCGAATATCCCGTGCTCGGATGAAATCGAAATCTACTCAACTGACAGAAAGCATTGAGCCCGACCCTGTCTAGTAGTCCCATATCGTAATGCAAATACGGCGCTTTCACCATTCATCTCATCTTTGGTTAATGCTTTACACACCAACATATCAGTGGTATAATAACGTCCTGGGTAAAGATAAATACCTGGTCCTGCTTCTCTTCCACAGCCTTACAGGATGTGACCCCTACCTCTTCTTTCTTTAGAAAAGGTAAAAAGACAGGTGTGACCCTACCTCTGCTTTCTTTACAAAAGGTAAAAAGACAGGTGTGACCCCTACCTCTGCTTTCTTTACAAAAGGTAAAAAGACAGGTGTGACCCCTACCTCTGCTTTCTTTACAAAAGGTAAAAAGACAGGTGTGACCCCTACCTCTGCTTTCTTTAGAAAAGTAAAAAGACAGATGTGACCCCTACCTCTGCTTTCTTTAGAAAAGTAAAAAGACAGGTGTGACCCCTACCTCTGCTTTCTTTAGAAAAGGTAAAAAGACAGGTGTGTCCTCTACCTCTGCTTTCATTAGAAAAGGTAAAAAGACATATGTTACCCCTACCTCTGCTTTCTTTAGAAAAGGCAAAAAGACAGGTGTGACCCCTACCTCTGCTTTCTTTAGAAAGGCAAAAAGACAGGTGTGACCCCTACCTCTGCTTTCTTTAGAAAAGGTAAAAAGACAGGTGTGACTTCTACCTCTGCTTTCTTTAGAAAAGGTAAAAGGACAGGTGTGACCCCTACCTCTGCTTTCTTTACAAAAGGTAAAAGGACAGGTGTGACCTCTACCTCTGCTTTCTTTACAAAAGGTAAAAAGACAGGTGTGACCCCTATCTCTGCTTTCTTTACAAAATGTAAAAAGACAGGTGTGACCCCTACCTCTGCTTTCTTTACAAAAGGTAAAAAGACAGGTGTGACCCCTACCTCTGCTTTCTTTAGAATAGGTAAAAAGACAGGTGTGACCCCTACCTCTTCTTTCTTTAGAAAAGGTAAAAAGACAGGTGTGACCTCTACCTCTGATTTCTTTAGAAACATGTAAAAAGACAGGTGTGACCCCTACCTCTGCTTTCTTTAGAAAAGTAAAAAGACAGGTGTGAACCCTACCTCTGCTTTCTTTAGAAAAGGTCAAAAGACAGGTGTGACCCCTACCTCTGCTTTCTTTAGAAAAAGGTAAAAAGACAGGTGTGACCCCTACCTCTGCTTTCTTTACAAAAGGTAAAAAGACAGGTGTGACCCTACCTCTGCTTTCTTTACAAAAGGTAAAAAGACAGGTGTGACCCCTACCTCTGCTTTCTTTAGAAAAGGTAAAAAGACAGGTGTGACCCCTACCTCTGCTTTCTTTACAAAAGGTAAAAAGACAGGTGTGACCTCTATCTCTGCTTTCTTTACAAAAGGTAAAAAGACAGGTGTGACCCCTACCTCTGCTTTCTTTACAAAAGGTAAAAAGACAGGTGTGACCCCTACCTCTGCTTTCTTTACAAAAGGTAAAAAGACAGGTGTGACCCTACCTCTGCTTTCTTTACAAAAGGTAAAAAGACAGGTGTGACCCCTACCTCTGCTTTCTTTAGAAAAGGCAAAAAGACAGGTGTGACCCCTACCTCTGCTTTCTTTAGAAAGGCAAAAAGACAGGTGTGACCCCTACCTCTGCTTTCTTTAGAAAAGGTAAAAAGACAGGTGTGACCTCTACCTCTGCTTTCTTTACAAAAGGTAAAAAGACCTTTGCTTTACACAGAAGTAGATGCAAATGCTCTCCACTACTGGAACGCTTCACAGTTAATTTGTATGATCACACCAGTGATCTGGAACATGTTGCCGAAGCAAAGAAGGTGTTATCTTGTCTGGAATTAAAACCATTCCATCCATTCAGGATACCCTACTACAGCACCCAAAACTAGTTACCTACCAAGCCGGAATATGGTTCATCAGTGGACACAATTAACAAACTGTATCTACTTCAGAGGGTGACTATGGTCTTTTAATAATAAAGCCTGTCCTGAGTTTCTATGTACAATACCCTACCTGTGATCCCCAAAGACCGCAGTGTGACTGCAAGAGTTTACGTGGATGTGGAACTAGATGTGCATGCAAAACGACCCGATGGAAGTGCACTGAATGTTTCATTAGAAACTTAAAACATGTGCTGTGGTGTATGCAATCAGTAAAGCATATTGAAATATACATAATATGCACCTACATGTTGCAATTCTAAATCGGATTAATCAATGCTATGACTGCATTTTACTGACCCAATAGCCGATGTATTTTTCGTGCTGGGGTGTCGTTAAACATTCATTCATTCATGCATATTACTATCTATTTCCAAACAAAGTTCTCAAGAATATACTGATTGTTTTGTACCTAAAGAACAAAATGACACCAAAGCAAGAAGCTGGTAAGATTCACAATAGACGTTGCAGATTTACATATACTCCATGCATGATTTGTATGATGCATGGTTTGTACATCACTCATCTGATTAACAACAACTGTCAACTCATTCTGAAGATGATGTTGATCGTTCAACCATTTCAAGACGTTTGCGATAAGATCTGTACAAGGGCTTCATATACCAGAGTAAGAGTAAGACCTCTTGTGGTACGGTAGCACACTGGAAACGATGATAGGGGCCTATGCTTTGCTTTTAAAATGTGTGTGTGTGTGTGTGTGCGCGCGCGTGTGTGTGTGTGTGCGTGTGTGCATGTGTGTGGTAGTATTATATGCCTGCATATGAGGGGATGTTTGAAATAACGTTATTTACATATATAGCTAGATATCTTTTAAAATATACTTTTGACACGAATATTATCACTTGTTTATTTTGTGTATGGATACAATATAAACAAATGTTTATAAAATGAGTATGGTATTATTGGCCTCGAAAAATCCGTATTCAACTGTCTTAAAACGTATTAATATCCAGAAATTAATAAATGTTATTTTCAAACTGTATTATAACCTTTTTGAACTTTCTAGAGGTTTAAAATGTCAAACAACTGAAGAGAATGAAGTCACTATCGCAAACTATCAAAACTGAAGCGACCATAATGATGACGTCATTTGACCATGTTCCCGACATTTTTCGTTTCAATTTTATTTTCGTGCTTATATCCAATTTAGGCTCAAGCACGCTGGCCTGGGCTCACACCTCAGCTATCTGAGATGTCTATCCAGGACAGTGGGTTAATTGTTAGTGGTTAGTGAGATAGAAGAGGGTGTAGTGGTCTTACACCTACCCGTTAAAACTTGCTCTGGGTGGGAGTCGGTACCAGGCTGCGAACCCTGTAACTACCAGCCTTATGTCCGATGGCTTAACCACGACGCCACCGAGGCCAGTGTTCCCCAACAGGTATTTTGGCATATAGTCAGAAGCAACACTTTAAAAAACAAAATAAGCAGGTACTACGAATATTTGCCATTTCGGACATTTTTATAGCACTTTGAAGCGATCTCCTGCACTAAAAACGTTTCAGTCTGAAAACACCGACTTTCGTCAAACGTGGCAATGTCTGTAACATGCATGAACGTAACTCGGATAGATACAAAAAGTGCCTCTTTGCCTCGATTGTCAAAAAAACAACAACACTAGAATGCACCAAAATGGGGATAAATATCAACTTATTGCTACGGTCCGCGGTACTCCCGACATTGTGTGACATTATTATATTCTTTCATTTTAAACGGTCCAGTTATTGTACACTAAGCACGACCCTGATGTGAACTAACTTCTTGACCATTGGTGAAAAGCGAGCAGATGTTCTTTCTTATTTTGTTATCTGCAAATGGTTGTGTTCTGCTGTAAACTGGTAATAATGTGAAGTTTAGCAATATGCCATATTGTGTTATTGCAAATTATATGTGACACCTGGCTTCAGATTCGTATTTTACTTTCGGGACTACCAAATTAAATAAATAAATAATTTTTATGTAATTCTGTATGCGTTATTGTGACCGGTTTAGTCAGGTGGTGTGTGTGTGTGTGTGTGTGTGGGGGGGGTTACCGTTACCTCGACACAGTTTAGACTACTACGGCCATTTGGCATATGGGCTATATCGACACTTAGTCGAGCGAAGCAGAGAGAGAGAGAGAGAGAGAGAGAGAGAGAGAGAGAGAGAGAGAGAGAGAGAGAGAGAGAGAGAGAGAGAGAGGAGGAGGGGGGTCAGCGAGAGAGAGAGAGAGAGAGAGAGAGAGAGAGAGAGGAGAGGAGGGGGGGGTCAGCGAGAGAGAGAGAGAGAGAGAGAGAGAGAGAGAGAGAGAGAGAGAGAGAGAGAGAGAGAGAGAGAGAGAGAGAGAGGAGGGAGGGGGGTCAGCGAGAGAGAGAGAGAGAAAGACTCAGAGACTTAAACGGTGAGAAAGGGGGCTCATATTTTCATTCGTGACCATCAGAAGATTACATTTCTAATTCAATGATTTTTCTTTCCACACTCGATCGTTATACTAATATGTCGAGCCGGAATTAAAACGCTATGCGTAGATGCAAGGTGAGGGCTCACGAGAAAAATAATTTTTAATGCTAATTTAACCTATATAAATAGTCACCCGGCTGTTTGACCCTGTTGTGTGAGAGAACTACACTAAGTCTTCTCCAGGCGTGTTGACATAATTATACTGTTAAATAGATATACAGTCAAACCTGCTCCAGCGGTCACCTTAATTAACCAGCCGGGTGTCTTTATGGGCCACCTTTTCATTCCCACAAATCATATAATACAGTACAAAATTACCTGTATTACAATTAAAGTTTGTTTTGTTTAACGACACCACTAGAGCACATTGATTTATTAATCATCGGCTATTAGATGTCAAACATTTGGTAATTATGACATATACTCTTAGAGAGAAAATCTGCCACATTTTTCCATCAGTAAAACCACCCCACGGACAGGATAGCACATACCATAACTTTGATATACCCGTCGTGATACACATTAGCCCCCCCCCCCCCCCCCCCGTAGACCGACCGCGCGTCAGGCGAGCGCTTTACCACTTGGCTACGTTCCGCCCGACCTGTTTTAAGCAGCTACCTGTCTAAAAACTACGCTCTTTTGATTGTCTCTGTAGTGACCGATTAACACAGATTGGACTGTATAATTGAATATGTATACTAATATGAAAGCTATTCGACATAACAAGCTTTCATGGTTAATCACTAGTTTACATTTCATCCACGAGACTCCAGGGCCGTACCTAAAGGGGTGGCAAGGGGGCTGTTCCATTCCCAGAAAAATAAGAAAAAGTTCTCTTTTTTAAGTTTTAAAAGTGTCGGGTCTTTTTCTACCCGAAGAAGATTCTATGTTACTAGTTATTTTTATACTGCCCACCACCCCCACCCCTTGTGTCAGACTAGGTACTGTCGTGGTCTGTTCCAAGTTGTTCATTAGAACATGTCAAAACTCTATAAAGCCGCCTTAGAGACTTCACAATTATGGTATTTATGAACAGATGCCCTTTTAAAAAATGGGACCATTCAACAATTACGAAGTGACGCTAAAGGGGGAGGGTGTCATGGGATGTAAAAGGATACGGGGGGGGGGATTGAGGGGGGGATTGAGGGACTATTTGGAATTAAATCAATAAATACAGGCAGTTATGGCCAATTTATTCTATTACATAATACAAATATTTTCTTTTTTAATTTGTATAAAATGTATTACCAAAGAAGCAAATAAAGCAGAAATACAAAAATAAAGCTCAGTAATAATGTTCAAATACGTCACAGTCGCAATGAAAGGGGTGGAGGTTCACAAAGAGGGTACATATTTAGGTTGAGCCGCCCATTAGTATTAAAACGTCACAGTCGCAATGAAAAGGGTGGAGGTTCACAAAGAGGGTACATATTTAGGTTAAGCCGCCCATTAGTATTAATATGTTACAGTCGCAGTGTAAGTCAATCAACCATTTGACTCGTTCTCGGTTCAGAAAGAGGATTTCTATAGGGGTTACCTCAGCCTTAGCTCCTGTATGTCTAATTAAAATTCGTCTACGCTATGTGTTCTTACCTTTTGGCATTCGTTTAATAATACTAAACACCGCACTGTGATCGATCAACTTCTTGGCCTGGAAGAAGCTGATGGCAGGCGGGAAGATCTTCCCTGTATCTCGGGATAATTCGATCTCTTTCCGTTTCGCTGCCATTAACACAGCGTTCACTTTTTGTTCCTTCGCGTTCAACACCAAAGTTCCCCCAAGGCGCTGCCGTTCCTCTGTGTCTATGATGTGTTTTCTTTTTTGGAGGTACTCGGGCGGAACTCCGGACACCATTCCGTGAAGTATGAAACAAATAACGCCGATCTGCAATACCGGTCCGTCCATGGTTCTGTGTTGAGCGAAATGACTTCCTCGTTACCGCTACCCGCACGTTTTATAGCCGCAGATAATAGACTATTCAATGGCCACTAGCTGGCTCTAGACTTCCTAGTAATTTAAACTGTTGAGGTCTTGCATGTTTTATGGCGGTTGTTTTTCACATACGCTGGATGGCAGGTACAATCGATGTTTCTGTGCACTCTAAAATAAATAAATAAATAAATAAACAAACAAATAAAAACAAATAATAATAATAAACAATTAAATAAATAATAAAATAAATAAACAAACAAACAAACAAACAAACAAACAAACAAACAGAGGTTGAGGGCAATAAGGCAGGCAGAGAGACAGATAAATAAATGAAACCGGTCTCGATCTGTTGTATTGTGGTTAAACAATTAAACGTAATTAACTTAGGTTTTGGGTTCGAATCCTGGTAAAGTCTGTCACACAAGGTGATTTGATACAACTTAATGAGGTCACTAATCATTTACCACTTAACACAGTTAGTTCTAATTGGGCAGCACGTATAGCTGAGCTGTGTGTCATGGACAGCGTGGTTGAAGCTAAAACAAATCAAGTTAAAATGAATTAATGAAAGAATGAATGAACGAACGAACGATCGAACGAATAAATAAACGAATGAATGAATGAATGAATGAATGAATGAATGAATGAATGCATGAATGGATGGCTGTATGGCTGTATGGATGGATGGATGGATGGATCGATGGATTAATGAATGAATGAATAAAAGTTATTAATTACTACAAATAATTAACTTTTATTTGATTGTGAATGTTACAACACATACATTTTAGGATGACCTCAGATACGATTTCCTAGCAGATCTAGAGAAAAAGGTCAGATCATAGGTTTTAACATGCACATTCACAACAAGGAGAAGCAGGTTTTATCTTCTCATAGAAGACAACGTGGGGTCGGTTGTTCAACAAGTACGTAATGTAAGAGGAAGGAGGTGCATTACAAAGTATTATGGGATATAGGAGGAGCTGATTGTTACGAGTTACGTAACATTTTAAAAATAGTCTTTTGTATCATAAAGTAAATGCAGCCAGTCTTGTTGAATTTGTGTTTTTATGGATGAATTGGTTGGTTGCATGGTTGGTTGGATGGTTTGGTTGGTGATGTCGTTGTTTGCTTTTGAGGGGTAAAGGGATTTGGGTGGTGGTGATTATTGTGATGTTTTTTCCCCGTTTTTACATGGTTCAAATAAAATAAACAAACAAAAAACAAACAAACAAATAAATAAATAAATAAATAAACAAACAAACTGCAGTAGCTCAGGGAGACTACCTGGACAACTACAACAACTCTCCAGAAGAAGCTGTATGGCACAAGAAGTGATCTACAGAGAACAGTATCGTTCATAGTCACTGCTGGCCTCGACGTGTAGTCAACAAGCAAACAAAAAGAAGAAGAAGAAGAAGAAACAAACAAACAAACAATAAACTTAAATGAACAGAGTCTGTTGGAATAGTTTCATGTTGTCAACATTTCAAACTTGCTTGTTCAGGTAAAAATAAGACATACAAACTTGCCAACGAGCTACTGGAAACGTGTAGGTTGCTGTTAAATATGATGTCCCTCTACGAAATTCGCGCAGTGTTTTCCATTTTCCCAGTAGTCAGTCTTAGATTTGTTCTCTTTTAGGAAAGTGTTCACTAATAGGTTTCAAATTATTTCCTACTAACGTTTTTTTCAAGGAATCAGATGGTGCTAATTTATTTTTTGAAACATGTACAACATAACTCCTCGAACCCCCGGATTGTTTGCTGGGAGAGGGGTAGCACGAAAACTTATTTACATATGTAAATGTTAGTCGATTTAGGGAATTTCTTTTTATAGATTTATATAAAATGAAAAATGGCTAATTCGATTAAATAATTTTCAAAATACAAGAAGGCCGCTATACAACATTCAAAATGGACTCAAAAAAGTTGAAATGTTCTGACGGGTTCACCAAATCCATTTCAAATATCCTTAATATTTTTTACCATATATATTTATTGCCGCTGTGTTGTAGCTGAAAAATTATTAAAAATTGCCGCTACAAAAACAAAATGACTACCTACAATAACAGTATGGACCACATATAGTAAAATGTTGCCCAAATCACGACACAATTGATATCATGATTCAAAGGGTATCTCGGCACAATGCAGAGTCAAAAGGGTATTTTGACAGTTGTGAATTACTCTCAGGGTCAGTGGATCCATTCAGCTGATTGGGCTTTTTCTTGTTCCAACCAGTGCACCACAACTGGTCAAAGGCTGTGGTACATGTTTTCCTGTCTGTGGGGAAAGTGTATATAAAAGATATCTTGCTACTAATTGGAAAATGTAGCGGTTTTCCTTTCTAAGGCTCTGCGTAAGAATTACCAAATGTATGACATTCAATAGGCGGTGATTAATAAATCAATGTGTTTTATTGGTATCATTAAACAAGACAAACTTTAAACCTTTTCCTCTGATAACTATGTGTCAGAATTACCGAATGTTTGACATTCAATAGCTGATGATTAATAAATCAATGTTGTCACGGGGATTCTATAATTCCCGTAACCGAATAAAACACGATTATCAAAATGTCTCTCCTACTTGTATATCTATTAGATCTCTCTGTAACAGGCTGTTAAACCCTAGTATGGCTCGTCTCTAGGTATGATCAGAGATACGATCTTATATAAGTATATATTATAATAGCACGTTAGTTCTCTAGAAACACAACAAAACACAATACACTTTGGAATCTGTATTAATCTACGCTGACAAATGTACAGCCGTAGTAGTAAATTAATAACAGCAATAATAACAACCCAGAACTGATCACTTAATTAGTTAATCTCTTGGTGTCTAGTTACACAATATGCGAATCACTTCACCGTTACACCACACCCACACGTGTGATAATTGAGAAACGCTTACAGGAGAAGTTAATTAATAAAGGAATTACAACACCATTCCTAACTGGTTAATTTTTAATTAACCCTTACTACTCGTTCAGTAACGTGTGATAATTTAGGAACGCTTCTTGGGGAACTTAATTAATAAAGGAATTACAGCTCTATTCCTAACGGGTTAATTTTTAATTAACCCTAACTACTCATTCAGTAATCTGTAACACAAAATTAATACTGGTGCCTATCACAATAAAGACAATAACCTACAGTTTACCTAGGGTCTTCTAGGATGACTGGCTAAGCTTTATATTACCAAATACTCATATAATGTTAGAACAAAAAGTCTACGATTTACTTCGTCAGATGACCGAAGACACTGTCTAAAGAATATTGGTATAATACAGTATTAAAATATTTAAAGTCACATCAATCACATCAAGGTTATACACAGAGCAGAAATGATATTTACCAAGTCCTAACGGACTACGTTCGTGATCCCCTGGAGCCGTCCTAATTCGTTCTCCTCGATATCTCTAAATTCTAGCTATTTATTATAAATCAGGATTTTGCCTGGGGATACAAGGCGGTACCTCACGTATCATCTCATATTCTACCTTGGTATATTTCTCTCTGATCGTCAGTCTGGCTGTCGCCAACCGCGAGCAATCTCCTGGCCATAAACAGCACTACCGGAGATATTACGTAACTACTAGCCACATGGCCTCCGCAGCTGGCTGAGGGTGTGTATTGGAATGTCCGATCGTGCGAAGTATTACGTAACAAGTTGCCCATATGGGCTACGGGCAATAAACTGCACACGGCCCTCTAACACAATTAAAATCGCCACAGGCGAAACAAATTTAAGAGCATGTTCCGTGACAAATGTGCTCTAACAAAAACAAAATAAACTCTTTTTTGTCGAAATGTTATTAAGTGCATCCATATATATTTATTTATGTGCACCCATCGTTCATTAGCACGCACTCGACAGACCACCTGTCTTCTTGGAGATCAGATCGATTGGTACTTTAGTGTGCTTATCACCATTCAGAAATCCATCGGAACTTTCCATTCAAAAGTCACTAATATACATTAGGGTTTCAGAGCTTTTGAATATTATATACATAAAAGAAACTCATGTTTTGGTCAATGTTTTTGGCAATTACAACCAAAACACCAAAACCGTTTCCAGGAATTCCTCCCCATTTCCTATATGTTTCAAGTGGACCATATTTAGGAAATCCACATATCAGTGATGAGTACATCCATGTGGCCATTCCTCCAGGGTGTGGCGGTGTCGATTTTAGTGCTTGATTGTTTATCAAGTGTATCTGATAGCTATTTCTAGTTCAAATTTTGAATAGCAATTTCTGGAGACACATTCTCACTTTCCATATTGTTAAAGCTATCCGAGTCTGCTGACAAAGTGACAACACGATCTGAATTCATTAGGAGCTGGATGAGGGACACCGTGTGTCAAGTCTATCTAAACAAAAATCTATCTAAAGTTGATCCCATTTGAAAATGTTCTCATTTTGTCGACCATTTTGAATTATGAAAAATATGGTGACCATCTTGGATTTTGAAATTTATTTGATAAAATTGGCCATCCTTAAAGTGATATAAATCGATACAAATATTTCAAACATCGACTCCACATTTACATATATAAGTGAGATTCCGTGCTGAACCCCTAACATAATTGGGGGCCTGGGAGATCATGTTGGGCACATTTTTTATGAAATGATATTCAAAGGAACTCGCGTGGTAATTCAAAGAAGATGCGCTCAGACATCCTTGAGAAAATCCAAGTAATATGTCAAGTTAATCAGAAACAGCAGATGGCTGAACCACTTATCTCTCATTCATTACCAACGTGACCTTGGATAATTTTAAAGGACTGAAATAATTGTTCATTTTATCAGTTTATTTCAGTAGTTGAATTTATAGTCGTTTTGCTTAAGTAACTAAAACACATTTCTTTATGTTCTTTAAAATAATGGATATGTAATGATATATTCGTTAAGTAAGCTTGCGCCCGCCAGCGTGGTACTCCAGGACATTAGGTAAGACTTTATGGAAACAGAACGTACGTCATGGCCTGCATGTAACATATACTGTAAAAGCAGACGACATATAAAAACAACTAGAAAGTTTTTTTAAAAGGTCCTGTCCTGGACGGAGCAGCCGGCACTTGTACCCATGACAGGCGTGCGCTAAAACAGCTTGATCTGAACGTGCACTTTAAGCCGCTGTTCATACATGACATGAACAACGGCTATATAGCGTTGCGCGCATGGGTGTTCCATCGACTGGTATTAATCATACACCTATAACCGCAGACCAGGGCCCCGTCCCACGAAACGATCTTAGCCCTAAGATTACCTTAAGTGCATAGCTACCCTATGCACTTAAATTGATCTTAGGGCTAAGATCGCTTCGTGAAACGGGGCCGAGGACCCGAACGAACGCCCGTGATTAAGCCCTATGACCTGATCTGACCTTTAAAAAGGACTTGTATATGACAGGGGACATGATTGTATTGCTTCGTATCTTCTAGATTCAAGGGCCATAACCCTATGAAAAATGTGTAAATTGCAATGAAAATCAAACTTGATCTGTAACAGTATATGATAAAGCTATATACACAATTTCACAATATTTCATGGCATTGAAACAAAATGCGGAAAACAGATTTTCGTATCTCCTAAGTTCAAAGACTATAACTAAAAAATAGGTAAATCGCGATGAAACTTGGTTTAAACAATATTTTATTTGCCAAAACAACATATTGGGATTGGTCAACAGGCTTAGCCTATATTAAGATCTCTCCCTGAAACTTAAACTTGATCTGTCAGAGTACTTAGTTGATAAGGCTGTACACAAAATTTCAGGTCAATATCTCACGGCATTGTGAAAAATATATCCGGTAACAAATTTTCGTATCTCGTATATGAAACCTATATTATTACCCATATGGGCAGAGAGAAGGAAGGAAGGAAATTTTTTATTTAACGACGCACTCAACATATTTTATTTACGGTTATATGACGTCAGTCATATGGTTAAGAACCACACAGATATTGACAGAGGAAACCCGCTGTCGCCACTTCATGTGATACTCTTTTCGATTAGCACCAAGGGATCTTTTATATGCACCATCCCACAGACAGGGTAGTACATACCACGGTCTTTGATATGCCAGTCGTGGTGCACTGGCTGGAACGAGAAATGGCCCATTGGCCCACCGACGGGGGCAGAGAGAAGTGGGGGGGGGGGGGAGTGATTGCAGACACTTGATGCATTTTTTTAAATTTTGAAGTCGTCCGCTTTTTGGAATGGACTGTATATACCATAAATATCTAGTAGACCTACTTTTTGACATTAGTCCATGTTATGGCAAAAATGAATCGTATTTAATTAGCTTATATTATTCTGGAACAAAATAAAAATCTATCTTGTAGTTTTAACTCACATTAATTAATGACAAAAAAAGTTCAGTGTACAAGTAGAATAAAAACATTTATATATATGTATATAAATTACCATCAAACTGCATCTAGGATACAATTGATGGAACATCGAAAGTAATCAGAACGAACAAACTGTCGTATCTCTGCACAATGCAGTCGAATGTGTATTTGGTAAAATAGTGCTTCATTCCATGAATCTGTCATATAGATCGGACTTTAAACTTTTAGACCTTCGTTCAAAAGTTTATGTCGAAATTACTTTCTTATTTAAATATTATTAAATAGTCCGATCCTCTCTTCTTTCTCTTATTTATTTTCGAACTGTCCTAAAATGCTCCAAATTATATAAATATTCGACCGAGCAGTCAATTCTTTTTATATTTGGCTTGTAATTTATTATTTTTTTATTTTATTTTTTTCAATTCTATTACCTTTTTTTACTAATTGCTATTTTCAAAATTCTGCCCATTTTCAACTCTACCCTCCCCCCCCCCCCCATGTTATCTAATTTCTTTTTGACCACCCGATCTAATCTAGCGACCAAATTTAATGAGTAGAATTTTCTTTATTAATTATATTAGAGTTGCGCATCAAAATTTTAAAGGCCCACTATTTAATTTTTGGATGTAAATTTCAAAATTGTCCGCTTAATTTTTTTCTGTCCCGGGACAAGCCCCTGGCTATCCAGAGACAGGCCCCGGGACGGTAAAAATTATTCGCACTCGCACTCCATGAATCTGTATCTAGTCCCTCACCTATAGGACAGCAACTCCCGAAGAAATAATGTACTGGATATTTCATCCCTCTTACATTGCCAAAAGAGGACTGCCTCCCAGACTAGTTTACTGATGCGGAGTTTTGCAATGCATGTGAAGCCGCATACCTTGGCTGTTCTAGCATTTTGTTTTCACCCCTGTATTAAAAATGAGATTTAATCTGTATAATTTAATGGTAATTTTTAAAGAAACCTTTTGTTATTCATACTGGGTTTTTTATTTTTTTATTGTGTTGGTATGGGTTTAAAACTTAATAATATGTTTCTTATATGAAGTTTAACTATTCATTATGAAGTTAAATGGCACTTCATCGGTTTTCTTTTGACGTAAACGAACTATGCACGGTGAGCACATGGTTATTATAAAACAAAGAACATTCTAGTTGTGATTTTGGCTTTGCAGTTAAATTTGACAAGGGTCATTAAAGGGTCATTCCTGAGTTTGCTGCAATTTTTAAGATGTTATCGACTTATAGAGACTTTTTAACGATTGTAATTACACATCAAATATATTTTTCTGCATAAAATATTAGTGTCTGTATATTAAACGTGTTTCTGATCGTTCTAATATTTGTACTAGGTTAAATTTCACTTTATTTCCTAAACTATTTTTTTTTCGTACGTACGAAATTATTTGAAGACAATATCCAGGTGTTTTTTTCACAAATATTAAGACGACCAGAAACACATTAAATATACAGACACTGACATTGTATGCAGAAAAATATATTTAATATGGAAGTTTAATCGTAGAAATATTGTATTAGTCGGAAACATCTTACAATGGAGAAAACTCAGGAATGTCCCTTTAATATGTTTCGTCAACTGGCCCTGCTGGCGACCATTGTTTTCATGTTAATTTTCAACCCTGATTTATAATTCAATTTTTGTTTGTTTGTTGTCGATGTTTTTTTCTAAATGATACAATTTTTAAAATTGAAAAATAAAACCATAAACAGTAGCTGTCAGATGCATTCGTAATAATAAAGAATAAACTTGTTTACAGCGCTAGAGTAAACAATTAGTAGACCAATATTAATCCATTCAGTTGTGAGTAGTATATTTGTCCTAAAAGTCGCAAATCCTTTAACATGGACTAAGTTGGTAAGTAATTTACAAACCTGTAACTCGTTTAAAAAAAGAAAGAAAGAAAGAAATGTTTTATTTAACGACGCACTCAACACATTTTATTTACGGCTATATGGCGTCAGACATATGGTTAAGGACCACACAGATAAGAGAGGAAACCCGCTGTCGCCACTTCATGGGATACTCTTTTTCGATTAGCAGCAAGGGATCTTTTATATGCACCATCCCAGAGACAGGGTAGTACATACCACGGCCTTTGATATACCAGTCGTGGTGCACTGGCTGGAACGAGAAATAGCCCAATGGGCCCACCGACGGGGATCGATCCCAGACCGACCGCACAGCGAGCGAGCACTGTACCACTGGGCTACATCCCGCCCCTCATTTGAAAAAGGTTACAACAGAGTGTCTGTCCCGAGACAGATTTCCGACTATCCGGGACAGACATGCTCGAAGCTCTAGTGGCATATGAGCATGTTCAAAACGTACTATTCTATTAACCTTTTTACTACTAGTAATTGCTATTTTCAAAATTCTGCCCATTTTCAACACTCCCCCCCCCCCCCCCCCCCCCCCCCCCCCCCACACACACACACATCCCGAGTCAGGCCGCCGATCTTATCGGAGGTTGGACTCGGGATGGGCTTGTTCGAAACCCTAGTGGTACATGGGCACGTTAAACTAGTTATCATCATCATCAAAACGTACCTGCCCCGACAACAGAGTGAAACATGAGCCTGTGACGTTTTCAGCAACTACCAATACAAATAGACTACATCTCGTCTCCAATTAACCGTTATTTCTCAGAGGTATGTGCGTTTTTTTAAATATTAAAAATGCATTTCGTGGTATTAGAAATACCAGGATGACGCGAAACACTTCGGATGTACGGAAATGGATAAGCTAAACAAAAATATGTAAGTAATGTCCAATTTAATTACCAAAAACGGCTTTAATCATAGGCAACCGGGCTCCCGTTTTTGTGTGTGTGGGGGGGGGGGGGGGGGGGGGGGTAGGCTGGCTTTTGTCCCCAATTAAAAGAATATGCTCGAATCTGGATAAAAACATTTATTCATTTTAGCAGTAGGCCTACTACTAAACAGTTATATTCATGGTAAAAAGGTCTCAGGTTAGCACATTTTGCTCGAATATCTGTATAATTTTTGCCGGAATTTAATGTTTTGCTCCAGAACTAGGGGGCAGTTCCCACTCCCCCTCTCTCCTCCCCCCCCCCCCCCCCCCTCTCGTAAGCTTGTTGCTTTAATAGTTTAAAATAATAATAAATAATAATATAAAAATACGCTATAGTGTATAAAAAAACTAGGATCTGTCGCTATGAAGCGCAGTGGAAACTAACTTGTGTACAAACACTCGTAATCAGATTACTTATGATCGTGTCTAGTCCAGTTGTCAGGTGCACCACAACTGGTATATCAAAGACCGTGGTATGTGCTATCCTCTCTATGTGATGGTGCATATAAAAGATCCCTTGCTGCTAATCGGAAAGAGTAGCCCATGAAGTGACGACAGCGGGTTTCCTCCCTCAATATATGTGTGGTCCTTAGCCATATATCCGACGTCATATAACCGTAAATAAAATGTGTTGAGTGCGTCGTTAAATAAACCATTTCCTTCCTTCGATACGACTATAGTCTTGTATGATGTCATGTTTATATTCAACATAATATAACGTCCAGTCCTGGACACACATTTCAGCCATCTGGGTTATTTGTCTAGAACACAGATTAATGGTTATAGTTGTTAGTAACGGCATACCTTCTCATTAAACTGTGCACTCACACTGAGACTGGACACGAACCGACATCCTACCGGAATTCAAGCCGATGGCCTTTCCCACATTTACTCGGAACTCCCCGGCCAACTCCACGAATGATACCGAAAAAATCGTGGTATTCCGAACGCGGCTGATTCGGAACAATTACGGGTTCTCCGGTTTGATTCGTTGAATTGGCCGAAGAGTTCCGAGTAGGTCATTTTCCTAAATAGCCTTCAAAACAGAGTAATAGAGTAAATGATTGGTTACATTAGCCTCGACTGTCCAATGAAATGGAGTGTCTTATATATAGGTATTGTTTTTTTTTTGACAGTGCGAGATCAAAAACAAACAACGTGGCAGAAGATGTTCATAAACTTTACTGGTAACTTTAAAAGGACATTGATATTTTGATACTATATTTTATGTACGTTTTGCGTTTTTATTCAGTGTTGTTGTTTCAGGTCGGTTTAGTCGCTGACGATTGCACTGATGATTTTATTCATGAAGATTTTATGAGGCTAACATTTTATTTTTCCAGTCTTTTGGCCTAAAATTTAGGGCACCAGTTTTGAAGAGATGACGTCGGAGCTTTCCTTAACCGATGTGTTGCTATCAGTTAATAATGATGGAAGTAATTGTCATATGGCGCTTGTAATAAACATTTGTTACTTTGTAATACAGATATTTACTTAGCCCGAGTACTCTGACTGTAACTTGTAAGAGAGCTAGACGGCCATTTGGACATAAATACGCTCTCATTACAGTCAGAGACCAAGCTATGTATTTTTTTGGCAATTCCCGACAACCAAAAAGCTGGCAAAGATTTCCGCTCTAATACCACAACAATCCTATTGGCAAGAGTTCCGAACGTTACAGCATTCAGTTCATTCAGGCTTAGGGTTAGGTTTAGTGATAGTATTAACATGCATGCTGGAACGTTCGGAACTCTTTCCGAATTACAAAGCTCTGTGACCTATTTCGTGACGTAGATCACGTGATCGCCCACTGGGCGATTCCGCCTAGTAGACGGAATGGCTGAGTGGGCGATCATGTGACGCAATGTCACGATATAGGTTGGCGAACTTAGAATTCTGCTGTCCGGAGTTTGCCGAAGCTTAGCTGAATGTGGGTGCTGTCGGGTTTCTTTCTGTAGTGTGTGTATTAGTGAATAATATGTGGATTTTTTTTTAATCAATTAACTCGAAAATGATCGATGTAAAAGTATTTAACGTCAAACATAGGATTGTTGTGATATTAGAGTGGAAATCTTTGCCCACTTTTTGGTTGTCGAGAATTGCCAAAAAAATACATAGCTTGGTCTCTGACTGTAATGAGAGCGTATTTATGTCCAAATGTCCGTCTAGCTCTCTTACAGTCAGAGTACTCTGGGCTATCTGACTGTAAGAGAGCTAGACGGTCATTTGTCATTTGGACATAAATACGCTCTCATTACAGTCTAAATATTATTAAATAGTCCGATCCTGTCTTCTTTCTCTTATTTAATTTTGGACTGTCCTTCTAAAATGCTCCAAATTATATAAATATTCGGCTGAGCAGTCAGTTCTTTTTTTTTTTGGCATGTAACCTTTTTTTTTTTTTTATTTATTCTATTAACTTTTTCACTAATTGCTATTTTTAAAATTCTGCCTATTTTCAACCCCCCCTCCATCCCGAGTCAGGCCACCGATCTTATCGGGATGGGCGTGTTCGAAACCCTAGTGGTATATGGGCACGTTAAACTAAAGTAGTGTCAGTGTCATTACAGTCAGAGACCAAGCTATGTATTTTTTTGGCAATTCCCGACAACCAAAAAGTTGGCAAAGATTTCCGCTCTAATACCACAACAATCCTATTTTTGATGTCAAGTACCTTTACATCGATCATTTTCGAGTTAACTGATTAAAAAAAAATCAACATATTAATCACTAATACACATACTACAGAAAGAAATCCGACAGCACCCACATTCAGCTACGCTTCGTGACACACCGTCGCAAGAATTACAAAGCTTGGTGACCTATTTCGTGACGTAGATCACGTGATTGCCCACTGGGCAATTCCGCCTTTTGCAACAGTTACAGGGGCCATCTCATACCAAGCGACGTTACAACATGGAAGAGTTGGCTAATGGTTTCCTCTCTAACACAGTGATAAAATTACCAAATATTTGACATCCAATAGCCGATGATTAATGAATCAGTGTGCTGTAGTGGTGTCATTACACAAAATAAACTTTTTTTGATGATTGTCGGGCACTTATCGTTTTGAGACCGCCCCTGGAAGACGGAATGGCTGAGTGGGCGATCATGAGATGCATCATCACGATATAGGTCGGCGAACTTAGAATTCTGCTGTCCGGAGTTTGCCGAAGCTTAGCTGAATGTGGGTGCTGTCGGGTTTCTTTCTGTAGTGTGTGTATTGGTGATTAATATCTGAATTTCTTTTAATCAGTCAGCTCGAAAATGATCGATGTAAAGGTATTTGACGTCAAACATAGGATTGTTGTGGTATTAGAGCGGAAATCTTTGCCAACTTTTTGGTTGTCGGGAATTGCCAAAAAAATACATAGCTTGGTCTCTGACTGTAATGAGAGCATGTTTATGTCCAAATGTCTGTCTAGCTCTCTTACAGTCAGAGTACTCGCGCTAATATTTACTACTCACAAAAAAATGACACTTCTGCATGATAATGATCATGATAATAATGGTGATTCTTTCCTAAAGTTCAAGGCAGCTGATTTTAGCGAATGTTTGCAAACAGTTTTTTCAGAGTTACTAGTATTTAGTTCAATGTATAGGCCTAGCGAAAAAAAAACCCCATGTAGAAAGCCTTCGCAACAAATGTTTGACTGAAATTACACCAGCCCCAAGTTCTGCCAGCGAACATTTCACTAACGTTCATGAACTATTTGAATGGTTCCTGACATGGCCATTTGGTTTATTGTAAAGTGCATAAATTAGTCTTGCGGACATTTATCTGCTCTGTTTGGCTGAACTCAGCCCAGGGTGGACTTCAACTAGACTGAGCAGAAAAATGTTCACTGAAGTGGTTTAATGCACTTCATTTTAAACCAAATGGCCACATCACTGTCGTCTGGAACCAATCAAATAGTTCGCAAAAAGTTAGCTGTCTGAATTTGGAGCTGGCTTTTACTTCTGAATTTGTTGTCGGTGTGGGTGTTAGGTCCTCAACGAGTCCAAAATATTGGACTCAAGTACTCGAGGGTCAAACTCAACCTGGACCCGAGTACCCGACACTTATACTAGATGATTAATGAGACTAAGGAATAAAGTAAAATAGCACTATGCATCTTAATTCCAGCGCTGAATATGGATGCCAAATCATGCCATTGTATTGCATCCACACATTCAAACTTTTGTTTTCCCTCCATGTTTCATAGCCATATAATTTAGGCTAAATGGAGTGCTCTTCCTTTCATGGGTACTCGAGTCCTGTGAACAGACTCAAGTCTTGCTAGACTCTACCCGTGCCCGAGTAGAGACCCTAGTGGGTGTGGGTAATTTTTGGCATGCTTTCATCAGAGAACTGCTCAAGCACACCTGTCGTGCGCACAAGCTCTGACTTCGCCAGAGAGTTCTGTTCATGACAGGGACTTAATTTGTTTAGGCACCATCTTTTTTATACTGTCCACTTTGGGCTACCATATTACCAAAGGCCATAATCTAACAGACTAAGCTCAGTTTGTAGAGCACATCTGAGGTGTTTTGCTAATAGGATAAACCCCAGCAGTAGACCCAGGGTATGCACTTGGAATGGTTTTTTGACTGGCCAATCGGGCCACTCACAGAAACACTTTGACTTGCCCTTACAACTTATGAACGGCCCGCGAACGAATTTCATTAAAAAAAAGAACTTACTTAAATTGTACAATAAAAACATGTTATCATATCATACAAACAATATTAACAACACAAAAGAAGGAAAAAGAACTTGTTTTAGTTTTATTACAAACTGTTGTAATTAAATTATAATTATTATAATCAGTACATCTGGAATGTTTTACCAACGCTCGGTCTTGGAATGAATAAGGTGCTTTTATGGCCGTATGATGAGGAATTTAAAAAAATACTAAGCTGACAGCAGTCTATGTTGACATTATTTGCAGTGTTGATTGAGTGCTTGGTAAATGTTCCAACAGAATGTAACTTTGGAAAACCTCAGGTTCATAAACAAAATCTTTCTGCGAAACGTAGTGTAGCGGAATGTGACGAGTTGTTCTGATTGTAACTAAATGGAAAGTAAAGATGGACATGGCCGGGGTGTTCCGATTGAACCTACGGACACTTTTGCGTGGTCAAGGTTTTTCGAATACATAATCAAAACCGGCCGAGGCATTCCGAATGGTTTTAGACTGTTCGATAGACTTGGGAAGTGGTCGCTATTATGTCCTATATGGGTTTGGTTGTGCAGATACTAATAGGAAACCAGTTGAAAACAATAAATAAAAAATAACTTTCTGATCTCTTATAAACATTAGTTATTTGCATTTTCATACATAATACAATATGCAGAAATTTTCGGTCGCCAGGTGGGCGACGCGTGATAAGGTTTTGACTTACCCGATGCTATTTTGACTTGCCATGGGCGATCGGACGACCGTAAAGTGCACACTCTGAGACCTGTTCTCTGATTGGGTTTCTTTCCATCCTATTTTTCTTAACTGATGCCTCATTCACTGGTTTATCGAAAGCTTTGTTACGTGCTGTCAAGCTTGTGGGAAAGTGCATATAAATGGTCCCTTGCTGCTAATTGAAAATGTAGTAGGTTTCCTCTAAGACTATGATGTCAGAATTATCAAATGTTTGACATCTAGTAGTAGTGATTAATTAGTAAATCAATGTTCTATAGTGATCAACGTCTTAAGCAAAACACCTGATTTTTTCACAAATTTATGTAATTTTGTAAATTTCATGTATGTTGCAAAATAAATGTGCGAGTGCGAATAATTTTTACATGCTCATATACCACTAGAGTTTTGAGCATGTCTGTCCCGAGGCCTGTCTCTGGGTGTAGAGTTGAAAATGGGCAGAATTTTGAAAATAGCCATTAGTAAAAAAGTTAATAGAATTTAAAAAAAAAAAGAAAAAAGTTACAAGCCAAAAATAAAAAGAATTGACTGATTGGTCGAATATTTATATAATTTGGAGTATTTTAGAAGGACAGTCCAAAAATAAATAAGAGAAAGAATAGAGGATCGGACTGTTTAATAATATTAAAAAAAGAAAGTAATTTTGACATAAACACTTTTGAACGAAGGTCTAAAAGTTTAAAGTCCGATCTATATGTCCACGTTAGTGGCCTCGTTAAGGCTGTTAGGGTGCACAGCTTGTAGGGACGAGATGGGTTGCATCCCGTCAAGAAAACCCCTAGATTGACAGTCAATAGACGTTGAAGGTGTAGTGCTGTGCTGAAATACAGATAAATGTACATATCCAATTATTAAACTTTATGCTTACAAATGACAACAGAGCTGTACCTAACCTATAATAATTGGGTCTGGGTGAGTGGGGAGAGGTTGTAACTAGTGTTGCGAATCGGTTGGAATTTCATCATCAGTTATAATCGGTTTGCATTAAACAATCAACTTTCAATGATACACAATGGGTTAGGATTATATGATCATCAGGAGGATTCATGTTCACTGGGATAAACCCAATAAATAGCTAATTTTGTATTTAATAACTACATACATTTAATACTAATAGACTCCATCATATGTGGTCATGTGGGATAGAAAAAGTACACCCGAGGTGGTGGACATTTTGACCCAGGACGAGGCTTGCCGAGTGCCAGTGTCGAAATTTCCACCACTGAAGATGTACTTTTTCTATCCCACATGACCGCATATGATGGAGTCTTTTTCTCTCACTCATTCGGTAAATAAACCATTATTTTTTACACGAACAAACAAAGATGGCTGAAAAAGTAACTTCTTTATTTGACCGTTTTATCATAAATAAACTACACTATCATATTTGCCGCTTCTCTTTCATGTGTTAAATATAATTTAACACTACAAATTAACAAAATAGCTTTTATAATGAAGGTTTTAATAACAAAATGTCAATCTAAAACTAACCATCTCGCATTGATATAACATCATATATTGCCAACACCGTAATACTTCCCATGTTAAATTCAATGACGTCATAGCCTATTCAAGACAGATTTATTCCGCATGGGCTGACGTCATGGAATGGGTCTGTCTTGCATGGCTAGGGATGGGAGAAATACATTTCTTTCTTTATATAGACATGAAAACAAACACCAACCCCAAAATATTTATGTCAGTACCATTATCTAAACTGGAGAAACAACTATAGGTAACATTTTCCCACACAATTTATTCAGGCCATAGGATTTCAAATTTCATAGGAAACACTTTTTTTTTTATTCTGTGTCTTGTGATCATGGGAACCCCATCAAAGACTGTTTTTAAAAAATAATTGTATATATTATATTATTTTTATTGAATATTTGTACTCGATATAATAATCATGAGAAACTAAATTTCGGTTCCGTGAATTTACCAACACAGTACCAAAAACGACAATTCCTTGAAGTCTGAGGGCCTGTTGATTACATAGCAATATGGGGTCCAGCTAGACAAAACTTTAAAGGGGTACTTCAGAGCCCTCAAAAGTACCCGGTCTCCGGCGGCAAATCGCCACCTGAAACAGCTTTTGCCGGCGCCTACTTTTCGTTGATGGTAAAAAAAAAAAATCGCCGCCTGAAACAGCTTTTGTCGGCTTTCTCTTCTTTAATTTCTTCGATTTTTCAAATGTTTCTAGGGGAGGGCCCCCAGACCCCCAGCTTTGCCCCCTGCTATCATCACTGTTGTAGCCTGCTACTTCTTAAACTACTGAGGGTGCTGGTACTTCTGTTAAACTACAAAAATCCATTTTGGTATTTTTCTGGGGGCGCATTCCCCTATACCCTGAACTTAGTATGGCCTTAGCCCATGCATAACCTTTAAAAAAAAGTTTAAAACAAAAACAAACATTTAGCACTGTACCAATAGTGTGATGAATATGTACATGTTACATTGTATATATTGTAATATAGTGTTAGGTCCGCTTTCGTTATGAGACTTAAGTACCATAATAACTGGCCTTGTGTTTTATTGTGGGCCACAACCAGGTGGGCTATAAACTAGCAGCTTAGTCGAAAATAATGTTGAAATGTTGTCTGACTGACACATACATACATGTACATGTTGAAATTCTCTATAATGTCAATGTTCTCAAACTTAGTTAAACTATTACAAACAATGTTTAAAACTACAGTATTGCTTTAAAATATAACAGAGGCAACATATTTTTAGGGCTGTTCTTAGTTAAAAATAGGGTGAGACATAGCCCAGTGGTAAAGCGCTCGCTTGATGCGTGGTCGGTTTGGGATCAATCCCTGTCAGTTGGCCCATTAGGCTACTTCTCGCTCCAGCCAGTGCACCATGACTGGTACATCAAAGGATGTGGTATGTGCTATTTTGTCTATGGGATGTTGCATAGAAAAGATCCCTGGCTGCTAATTGAAAAGAGTAGCCCATGAAGTGGCGATAGCGGGTTTCCTCCCTCAATATCTGTGTGGTCCTTAATCATATGTCTGATGCCATATAACCATAAATAAAATGTGTTGAGTGCGTTGTTAAATAAAACATTTCTTTCTTTCTTTCCTTACAGTTAAAAATAGCCCACCTAGATCCTTAAAAGCCATTTTAGACCTGTGCACTGTTTGTAGCCCACCTAGCTAGATCTTAAAAAGCCATTTTAGACCTGTGCACTGTTTTTAGTCCACCTGCAAATTTTAAATGACAAGGCCTGTATTAATATTTGTAGCCTTCAGTATAATAGAATAGTTTACTAGCTTTCATTAACCTGACAGTTTCACATGTAGACTAACCATACACAGTGTCTTGTAGAAGCAGTCATAAAAAGACTGGAGTCTTCTGATATTGCCAAAACTTCTTCTTGGTTCCACCGTGTGCATACATGTACATGTATATGATTGTGAAAATGTAATACGCCTACACAGTATAGTTTTTTTGTTCAGATTTCAAATATGTGAAATACAAAACCATTTGTTTAATAATAATATATGCTGTCCAAGCCATCCATCTTTTTAATATTGTTGCATATCATATATTTCATATGATCAGAACAGCTGTGTAGATACCAGTCGTTAACCCTCCTTCATTATTATACATGTACATGTATACACTAACACGTATGTAGGTCAGCAAGTTCATTACCAAAAAGTGTAGCAGGTTTTTCTTTAAAGCCTACACACCAGAATTTTTTATTTTTATAAAACTTAAAAGCACTTTAAAAAAAACCCTCATTTAATAATTCTAATTCCAATTTCAAGTTTATATGTATAATTACATGGATGTATATGTAACGTTTGTGACTGATCTTGAAAAAAAAACACCCCAAAAAACCTTGATATTCGCATTTATTAGAAGTCATCTAAATTAAGTACACATCTCCCTAGAAATGTCTTTGACAACACAAAAGTCAATTTCTAACCTTTGGTAACTGACATTAATAATAATTATATACATCTTACAGACAACTTAAATTTAGTAGAAAATTGCTGTATTGTGCATGCTAACTAACACTTTTAAGCCTATTTACTATCCTTTTGGTTTAATCAGTTGTTGTGTTTTCAGTTAATTAACAACGAAACAATCACATGCATACACATTTTTCGGAACTGGCCTTTAAAGTTACCATCATAAAATATTATTGTATTGTTTAAATTCATTAAACATTTATGCTTGCTAACATTTCCTGATTTACTGTATAATTAACATTCATTTTCTTCTTGTTTCTTTTTCTTTTTTAAGGTACGTTACAAGTCCATCCCCTGAAGACCGATTTGTGATAGACAGAAAGTTCTGCCAATCCACTAGATAGTGAAGAGTGATTTGACTTGACTACTGCCAATACTGCCATACCATGGCAAATATTTACAACAGTATTAAGTCGTGTATTTATAAGGTATATATGTTCAACAGGGAACCAACTAACTTGCCACTTTTAATTTTGTTAGCAGATACACATGTATGCCATTCATGCACATCAGGGGTGCAAAAATAGAAAATATTTCACCAGCCTGCCAGAATTTCTACTAGTCTGCCAGTCTATAGAACACTATTTACTGTGTAGCAATATTAAAATATACTCTTCATATGATATATTATTAAGTACCCTTGGTAAGTGATCAACATCACATGGCAGACGAAATCACGTCCCATACATGTACCTTGATTGACAAATCACACACACACTAAAAATCAATTTCTTTTCACATTTCTTTCATATAGATTTACAAAATTTAAGTGACATTCCACATGTATTTAACAGAACGATCTATTCATAACACACTGGCATCGTACTTTCAACATAAACAAGCCATTTCTAAGAAGTATTGACGTTTGACTGTCTCGGTTTCCATCGTCTATTAGTCAGTCAGAAAAAGAGAGATCGCCTGTTGGACTGGTAGTTGTATTTTTTAACTTGTCGGTCAGAATTTGGCGAGTGGGTGAGTACCTTATGCACCCCTGTACATACGTACGCATGTACACACACACACATACATATACACATACACAAGGTATATATAAACCATGTGGCCTAATCAGCAATTGAATTGTTTCTGATGTACATTACATGTATTACCAGGGATCTATCCAGGTGTCCTGTGGATCCTGACATAGGTCCCTTCCCAAGAGAAAGTGGCACTGAAAATTCACTATTTCTGGAGTACAAAATTACCAATATATTATATATATTTGTTTATGTCTGATGTAAATAATAAATTCATTTAACAGTGGTGTACTGCATCATTCAGTGGCCTGAAATAAAATACAAGTATGATTTACTCAGACATGGGACCCTGGCAATCAATCCTGGATAAATCCCAGATTACTCAAGAAAGGCTAAATGATAGTCAACCCTGTTGCAGAGGTAGCTCTGACTGGGCAAGCATAAACGGTCACCAATTTTTCTATAAACCTAAAATATTGCAGAAACCAAGTTTCAAGCAATTATTAAAATAAATTTCACCATTTGTTTTGAACAATTGTAATGAGCACATTTGGTGAGTGATAGATGTTGTGTCTACTTTGGGGGATTGCATCTGTTACAGATTTCATTCTACCAGCAAGGGGCGGAATGTAGCCCAGTGGTAAAGTACTTGGTCTAGGATCGATCCTCATCTGTTGGCCCATTGGGCTATTTCTTGTTGCAACCTGTGCTCCACAACTGGTGTAACAAAGGTTGTGGTTTGTAATATCCTGTCTGTGGGATGTTGCATACAAAAGAACCATTGCTGCTAATCGGAAAGAGTATCCCATTGTGTAGCGGAAGCAGGTTTCCTCTCTCATTATGTGTGTGGTCCTTAAAGGGACATTCCTGAGTTTGCTGCATTGTAAGATGTTTCCGACTAATAAAATATTTCTATGATTAAACTTACATATCAAATATATTTTCTTGTTTAGAATATCAGTGTCTGTATATTCAATGTGTTTCTGGTCATCTTAATATTTGTAAGACGCCCAAACTGGATTTTGTCTTCAAATAATTTTGTACGTACAAAAAAAAATATGTTTTAGCAAATAAAATGAAATTTAACGTAGTACAAATATTAGCACAATCAGAAACACGTTTAATATACAGTTACTAATATTTTATGCAGAAAAATATATTTGATATGTAATTACAGTTGCTAACAAGTCTCTGTTAGTCAATAACATCTTAAAAATTGCAGAAAACTCAGGAATGTCCCTTTAACCATATGTCTGACAACATGTAACTGTAATTATAATGTGTTGAGTGCATCGTTAAATAAAACATTCATTCCTTCCTTAAAACCACTGAGCTAAATTCTTTCTTTTTGTTCAAAGTAATTAATGTAAAGTAAAAAATATATTTTGTTGTAAAAAAATATTTTATTATTTCAGACTCCTGTGCCTGAATCCACAGAAGTGATAACAGATGTGAGTGACATCAAGGAAACAGATGCCCCGGAATATGCTGCCGATAAAAAAACTGACGAAGTCACAGGTTTGTTCCTTTTGTTTATATTTTTATTAAATGATGCAGGTCTTCTTTCACCATTGTATTGTTTTACCTTTTTTCTTTTCTTTTTTAACCTCTTTTTTTTTTACCCTTTTCTTTTTACCCTACGTTTTTTTAACTAATAATTTTTATATATCTTTTCATATGGAATTTATTTAAGAGTTTATAATTACATACATATATTCATCTGTGATTTTCCAACCCAAAAATCTTCCAATCTTATCTGGAGATAAATAAATGCTTACGTTTATGACCATGCTCAGTCAACGTGTTTTGAATTAACTGACTCTGTTTTTATAGGGGCTGGTAGTGCACATGTTAGAGAACTCATAGGATCAGTTGCCCTCGATGAACATGTGCACTTTCCCATCCCAATCAGTGTGTCACAAATGGTACATCAACAGTAGGGCTCGAACACAGAATTTTTGTACCTATGACAATTTTAAAAAGTTTTTGCTATTCACCTACAAGAATTGTAAAGCAATAGTTTTTGCAACAAATAAACATAACATAAAAAGAAAAGATTATCCCCTCATCTAATGGCAATGATTTTTTAAAGCAGCAAAACACTGCCATCGGTAAAGCCCCTGAACTACAGCTTTTCTTTGTAACATCACACTGACATAGTATCAGAAGCAGTAGCCTATGTCAACCAAATGTCAAAATAATCATATGATAGACATCAGTCAGTCATAGTATAAAATGTGCTTTAGTGTTCTTTTTTTTAATATATACATTTGTAGATTGCTAGACTTTTATATAAAATGTAGATTGTTTTACCTGTATCTTTACGAACATTTTGTTGTAGATCCCAGCAAACAGCCAGGTATAATATGGAGAGTGTCAAGTGGTCTGTACAGCACGGCAACTGGGGCAGTGGGGATGGGCATTGGAGGGGTGAAGTGGGTCGCAGGGAAGACGTATGACGTTGGTTCAGCTGTTGTGAGTAAGGTGCCAAAACCACCAGTCCCCACGTGGAGTCGCAAGGACAAGAAAGAGTGAACTGTGTTTTATATGTAGCATTAGTCAGTATTAACTATATAATGAACATCACAATGATCTGTCCTGGAAAATGCCTAGATATAGAAGGTTCTAACACTACAAACAGCTGTAAGACTATGCCAGTTCTATATAGTTTACAGGAATGTGATATTTCAGCTAAAAATCCAATTTCACAAAATACATTGAATTTGGTCGGAAAAAATTTGATATAGTTTTCTGCTTTCGAAAGATCATTTCAACTGTTGTTTTTCAATGGATTTCCTATCTGTAGGTTTTGATGTACAGTTAAATGTAAGTATGATGGGAGAACATTGTAATTGGTTTACTCAAATGCACAAATCTTGCCTGTTCATCGCTTACCGTCTTTACTGAAATGTAAAGTGGTTACATGTATGTTGATTTACAGATCACATTGGTGTTCATCATACTCACTGAAATCCATTTTTAATTGATTAATGAATATATATCTGCCATCCATCATGTTTAAAACATTATTTTGAAAAGAATACATCACATCATATACTTTAAAATTAGAGTACAGTATTGTAGAATCATTTTATTTCATCATGTACAAGTCATTAGTTGAATACTAATTGTTACATAATGTATGTATATATAACTGCTAGTGCAGAAGATGGTGAGGTTGGTAAAGAAATACCGTATGTCATATCATATATATATTTATGAAATATGTTGGTTAGTAACACAGGTTGCAGTCTGTAACTGATGAAATATTTTGCAGTATTTATTTTCCTTGTGTAATCTTATGGGGAAAAGATTTTAAATGCTGAAAGGTTGGTACATGTGTGGGTTTTCATGCCTCATACACATGTTTATAATATGAAAATGTGTTAGGTTTTATTTTATTTTAATTACATGTTTGGTCTTCCGTCCAATGTTTTTAAAATATTACTTTGTAATTTATCTTTCAGTACAATCTGATTACATTTTGACAGCTTATGTCTGACTATGCTTTTATTTGTCTCACATCAGAAATATGTCTGACATAAGTATTATTAGGTGGAGTTATACAGTGTAAAACTTGGTATGAATATGAAACCAATTTTAATTTGGGAACTGTTTATTTTATTTATCCCATTCTCGATTCAAGGGAGACAATTCTTCAAGGACATTTCTATAGGATGTAAATATAATCTATGGTAGCTATTTGTAAGGAAAATAATATTCAAGTGTACATTGTTGATTTGTATATTGTAATGAAGTAGCAGAGTTTTTAACTTCATTTGTTTTTTATTTTTAACCAGTGTTATTTTTGTGAATTTGGCCAATCTTAAAAATACATGTAATCATCTTGATTCAATCAGATTGACATTTTGTCTTCCACAAATTCTTATTTTTGTTCATTGAATTTTGTTTCTGTAAATACATTAAATGACAAAACAGCTACTCAGTTGAAATGGGTTTCATTATGGATGGCAATGATACCACTTGTTCTGACATGGGTTTTTTGATCTAGTGAACATAACTAAAATTATATATATAGTGAAACCTGTCTAAACCGGATCATGTTGTGGACCTAATGATTATCTCATTTAGACAGGGCCCAGTGTTTAGAGGGTCGCATTGTAGAATTTAGAAAATTCGGGAACATGAAATATGGTCAGTTTTGACAGGATGTCAGTTATTCTGGGTCCAGTTTAGACAGTCCCATTTTCACTCTATATATATTATATAATTTGTTAATCTGTGTTCATCTTTATAACATGTTTGTAAAGTTAATAGATCTTTATTCTCATAATGACTATTTTCTGAAGGAGATATGTGTATTTTAGTATTGTTGAGTACGTGACCACATAGGTTGCAATATATTTATAGGGCAGTTGTACAACGAGTTGACTACTTCTTCACTGTAAATTATGAATCTCTATACATAGAATATTGTAAGTCACATGGCCAACTGATATTGGCAATTGTCTTTTCACATGGTCAGTCATAGATTTTGCTTGTTAATTATACATCGAATCTTTCAGTTTGCACAAATGACAAATTAGTCATACACTGCACCATTAATTTCTTAAAAGTATTGTAGTTAACAGTAATACATACTTTCTTTGCATTACAAGATTGGGTGTTTTTACATGAACACTACCATTCATAAAACAATAACCGTTTCTAGTTTTTCATGCATGGATAACAGACAGTAGCTATGGTTAAAAATAATTGCCATAAATGAATGCTTATGCGTTTACACATTGATCTGGCCCTAGCAATGTGAAGATCAGTTATTAAATTAATAAATATTTTTTTGTGGAAAAGTTCAATTGTAATGTTTGCTACCATACAGTCAGACTTTATGCATCAAGTTTATATGAGATGGAGGCGAAACATAAGCTGAGCTGTACCTTTACCACCAGTTAGGTATTGCTAATTGTCCTCTAATTAACTTGAAGAACGGCTAAACACTAGCTTGACTTACACAAATTGTACAATTGTACATTTTATATAAATTATACACATTGTGATGTCCAGATATGGTTTTTCAGCTTTTTATCTGATTTCACCTCTCTGTTTTTTTTACCGGCCTCGGTGGCATAGTGGTTAACCATCGGTCTACAGGCTGGTAGGTACTGGGTTTGGATCCCAGTCGAGGCATGGGATTTTTAATCCAGATACCGACTCCAAACCCTGAGTGAGTGCTCCGCAAGGCTCAATGGGTAGGTGTAAACCACTTGCACCGACCAGTGATCCATAACTGGTTCAACAAAAGCCATGGTTTGTGCTATCCTGCCTGTGGGAAGTGCAAATAAAAGATCCCTTGCTGCTAATTGGAAAGCGTAGCCCATGTAGTGGCGACAGCGGGTTTCTTCTCAAAATCTGTGTGGTCCTTAACCATATGTCTGATGCAATATAACCGTAAATAAAATGTGTTGAGTGCATTGCTAAATAAAACATTTCTTTCTTTTTCTCTTTTTTTTTGTGTAAAATGATTTTCTGAAAGTACATGTAGATTTGATTTGATCTGAAATGCTGAAAAATGACACCACCATTAATTACCTCATGCAGTTCAATAAATAGCCACTATGCCTGAAAACCACTTCGTGTTGCTGTTATACAAGTGGCACCATGTCACTTGCACAGTTGTTATTAGTTAGCACTACATATAACAAGTAACTTCAAACCAATGGGTGATTTAAATATTACAGAGGTCAGCCAATGTGTAATCATCAAAGAAAGATTTCAAAAAGCATATCAGAATTTTGTAGTATTTTTGTATGAGGAACTATTTCCTACACCGGACTATATTAAGCTGCTACAACAATTAATAACACGCCAAATAGTGGTGTGTTGCCTTTATTTAGGCATAGAATAGAGGCTTCAGCTTCTGCTTTTTTCCTTTATATATATATATATATAAGTATATGTATTTATCATATAATATCTTACATTTTCAGTACAATCAAAGTATGTGATATTTTTCAGATCACATGTACTTTAAGAATTTGATAACTTTGCAAATTAGATGTAAATTAGTCGAGGTCTCAGCACTAGATTTATTGACATTTTAGCAAACGTACTTGGGTGACACTCCATGATTGACGTATGCATTCATAGTCATCAAATAAAAACATTTCAATGACTCTTTGACACTGAAAGCTGTCCAGTGTTCAGAAAACAAAAAACGTTAGACATAACTTTATTTTGATGTAAGGACATCCAAAATTATGTCATTCGAGTTTGATGTCATTTCCATTCAAAAATACAGCGCATATTCTTACGTCATTTGAATATCTAGTAATGGCGGACTGGAATTAAAGTTGCGTGTACAGTTTACAAAAACACGTATTAAGCTTGAGCTTATATGATAAAGAGATTATTACCCTCGTGTATTTTGGTATCGTCAATATCATATATTAGGAATAAAAATAATGTATTATGCTCGCCTGAGGCTTGCATAATACAATTTTTATTCCTAATATATGATATTGACGATACCGAAAAACACTCTGGTAATAACCTCTATATATATAGAGGATTCATCACGAGTATTTTTTAATATGTAAAATATCAACCGAGTCTATGTTAATCGGTATTTGTCGAGGCTCTGACGAGGTTCATATTTTACATATTAAGAAATACGAGTAGCGAATTCTATTTATCCTATAACAATTCTAAAATAACATTTTAATTAAATTTTTAGTAAATCACAGTACTAAAGTCGCTGCCATCAGTAATATGATGTCATGATGATTAGCACAAATAAATTTGACGTCACACATTTTCACTAAATATTTGAAAACGTTATGCTCAGGTACACAGGTCTTGTTGGCTTGTAAGCAAATGATCTATCCACAGCAACACATTACCTAGAGACCTTGCAAATTTGCATACCATTATTAACCGGGTTAATACATTAAATTATCACATGGGTTATGACATGGATATTATGTTTAAGTTATAGGATACATTTTTTCAACTTTATTTTTAAATTGGTATCACATCCCTGGATATGTTATTGTGTTGCGTACAGTACAATTGCTATTGTTTCCAGACTGCATCTACAACATGCTACTATAAACAAACAGTTTATTGACAAAGTCCCAGTGGATGACAGTTTTAGCCTGCATTCTAATTAGTACATGTATTAACCGTCTTGTTATTCAGTAGCCAACTGGATGCTAAATAAATATTGTATAAAGCAGGCTGTATAACCTATCCAGAATTTATCATTTGTTAAAGGAAAATACATTTTATACCATTCCCATGTAATATAAATTTTATGTGTAGTTCAAAAAAATTAAAATTATTAATGAAGGAAAATTATTAATATGTTGAGATTGATAAATACATTTTTAATAATCTGAAATCTAATATCATTATTGACATATTTGAAAGAATATATAATGTTTTTGTTTTTTTAAACAAATCATATAAGTAAAGTCAAAATGGTATTTGTGTTTTTGTGAATGCTTTTCAAAACTATGAGGCTTGGTTTCTGAAGGTATACATTTTTGTATCCATGCTTCATTACCACACTTTTGTGTTCAACATTTTGTTTGTTTGTTTGGGGTTTTCTTTTGTTGTATTAATATTACTACTTATGATTTACTCCATAAATTGTGCAATATAGATTGGTTTTTTCTTCTTTTCGTTCACTGTAATCATGACTGTAAAGTCCTAAATAGGTTGCTTTTCCTACTTAAATGATTCTACCTGACGACAGGGTGAACTGGCCAGTTTTCTTAAGGTCTCCACAGGACGAGCGCTATAGCTTATTTTCTTTTTTGTTACAGTCATTAAGTCATGATGTATTATGCATATGCCAATCACAGCAATATGCATACCACATCATCATGGCTGCAAGTTGGTTTTAACCTAGAAACATATTTAAAACTTGTGGGCTTCCATCAGATCTCAATATATGTATTAGGCCAAAAACTAAAAAGTCTGTCTCTGGTCAGATCAACGTTTCAGAATTTAAGCGTCCATGCAACTTTTTTTTCTCTTTTTTTTCTTCTTTTTCTTTCTCTTTTTTAAGCCTGCGTTGCACCGAAAAGGTGGATATATTTGATACCCAAATAAGGGGCGTATTTAACTAGAAATCAGAATGCATGTCCTAGTTCATGTGCGAAGACATTTTGGTTCGAAATGTGGTTTTATGTTAAAAGCAAAAAAAGTCTAGCAAAAATCGACATACCATGAGAAATTTAAAAGAAAACAAAACATTTGATGCACACGCTGACCAGAGACCAGAAAGTCATTTTGTTTGGCCTTATACTTGAGAATATTAAGTATACCAATTTAGCTCTCCTTCCTTTTGTCTTTATAATCTTTGACCTGATCAGAAAAAGCAACTAAAGTTAAGGTTAAACTTAAAGGAAGTAATTAAATATGTATAAAGATGTGTTAACAATCAAGTGTTGAAATATATATAGTTTTCGTTAATTATATTTTATATCATAAAACATTTCATATACTCAGGGTTTTTGTGTGTAGCCATTATTACCATCTGCCATCAAGCTTTTATAGTTTTTATCTAACTTAGTGACTCTCTACATGTAATTATATCTACATTTTGACCTATATTTTCTTTTTATACCTGACCTCTTACCCGTATTATATTTATTTCCCTACCCCCGGTACCCTTGGACTATTCCAAATAGCCTATTAGCCAACCATTGGTTAAATGTTGTGTTACGAGTATTCTCTTATTAATTTTTTAAAGGTATATCCATCCCCCACCTGCCTCTCCCCATGTCAGATTTTTAACAAATTCAGGGGTTGTGTCGGTGAAAGGCATACTTGAACAGTTATCTGATGGAAGCATGTCAAAAATTACCAAAACTCCTTAAATGCATATCTAAATAGCCGCTAGGTTGAATCTCATGTTGGTTACCTGTCTGCTTGTGCCATCATGATCACTTCGAGTTTGGCTTTCAGAACAACCATCATGTGAATAGAAGCCTGCCTTGTGCTAGGCTCAGAGTGTCAACTGTTACAACAAAGTGGCCCAACTTGATGGCAATGTCTTGTAATTTTCCCCAGCTCCCGACTTACGACGGGTGTGCTCAGATTAACAACTAATCGGTCGTAGGAGAATCCAGTTGTAAGAGCACTCAGACTTGCAACTCAACAGTCATAAAAGTCATGACAGCAGACAGTCTGATTCTAGCATTACATAAATGCCTGTTTGTGCTGTTCTATCTTTGTCAGGTGAATGACTGAGTTACACTTATCATTTCCATTGCATGATGTCAAAATACATGTAACAATCTTATTGTTCAATATTGCACAATCTCGTAACAAAAGAATGTGAGAAAGAATATCAGCATTTAAAATAATAAAATGGTATTTTAGAAAATATTGCATGAAAAGAATAGAGGCTTAGCTGGAATAAAGACTGGGTCTCAAAGAGTCATGAACAAAATAGAAGTCCAGGTCGATATTCAAGGCTTTATGGTATTTGAGGGTCAGGACCTAGCCCAGTGGTAAAGCTCTCGCTTAATATGTGGTCTATCTTGGATCGATCCACATAGGTAGGCCCTTTGAGGTATTTCTTGTTTCAGTCTGTGCACCACGATTGGTATATCAAAGGCAGTGGTATGTGCTATCCTGACTCTGGGATGGTGCGTATAAAAGATTCCATGCTACAAATGGGGAAAATGGAGTGGGCTTCCTCTTTAGGACTATATGTCAGAATTACCAAATGTTCGACATCCAATAGCCAATGATTAATAAATAATTGTGGTCTAGTGATTTCGTTAAAACAAAACAAACTTTTTAACTTTTATGGTATTTGAATTCTGAATGTTTTAAATATGTATATCTTGCTATTTCTGTACCATATATATTTTTGAATTGCTTGCATTATGATGCTGAATTTCAGTTTCTTTTAAAATGATTGAGGAATTTTTGTGTCTGCATTTAAATGTTAATAACCATATTGTGTTCACTTGTGTGAAAATGGTTGTATTGTATAGAAATTTGTATTTTATGTTGATCTTGTTCTATTTTTATTACATTGTGTATTATTGTTTTAAATTTGAATTTGCAATGTAGAATGTGGGCTAATGTTTAGGCACCCCAGCACTATGATGTAAATGGGTATCTGTAACTCCTGAAAAGACATGGAAACAAAAGGAATGCCTTTTGACCATGGATGTTTGTCTAGATTTGTATTCAAACTTAAAAGGTAAAGCTGTTAGCATATATCCATTTGTGCCTCGGTGTCACATACAGTCTAGAAGATATTTATTCAAAGTTATCACATGACTACAGATTACTAGTTAAAAGTAATAAAAATTGAAAAATCTTCCATTTGCAGGTAAAAAGACACACAATCTCAGTGTGGCAGTATATTATATATTAAAGTCACTGGCCATAGTTTCATCCTGTGAAAATGGACACTACATTTCGTTAATCCACAAACCTGTATTACGTAAAGAATAAAGTTTAAATAGAGTTTAACAAGTATCTGTGATGTCGAAACGGACAATTACCTTAAAAAAGTAGACTAGAGTTTGTCTCCATAACTGTATACATGTGCGTTTTTAAAATTAGAAGAAAAAAAAATTGTGGTATTACAAAACCCAGGATGACCAGGTATGTATGAAAATGTATAGCCTAAACAAATTGAAATTAATGTCTAATTACAATTATCAGAAATAGCTCTGATAGTGAACAATGTGCTGTAGTGTTTAAAAAACAGGATTTGTCACTTCTTAAAAGTCCATAGTCCTCTAAGAACAGTATACGGTATATATAGATTGAAACTTTGGTTTCTTGCTCGGACAGTTCATCTTTGTACACACAGTGTATTCGTGATTGTCCTGTCTCTAGAAGCTAAAGTCAGTGTTTGCATGTGACCATTAGTACCGGCATGCACCAGAAGGTTTATGATACTGGGTTTTCACATACAACCGTTTGAAATAATTTTATAATACTGGTTTTCAGGGGTAGATCTAGGATTTTAAGAAGAGTGGAGGGAAGTATATACGCGTGCTTGCAGATCCACATATCTCATTGAGCGGTGTGTGTGGTGGGGGGTTGGGTGGGTGGTTAAAAAACATCCTCCCTGGATCAGCATCTGTTTTTTGTGAAAACCCTTTCAAATTATTATAGTAAATCGTAAAGATGTTGGATGGTTCAGAAGACGTCAACTGATGACAACAAAATCATTTGATCATCTCTAGATACAGTTTGAACACTTTTGGTTGTGGAGTACTGGACAGCTTTGTAGTGAAATACCTAATTGATGACAGCAAATGCTTTTGATCACCTCTAGATACACTTGCTTGATGTACGGTCGGTCTGGGATCGATCCCCGTCGGTGGGCCCATCGGGCTATTTCTCGTTCTAGCCAGTGCACCACTGGTATATCAAATGCCGTGGTATGTGCTATCCTTTCTCTGGGATGGTGCATATAAAAGATCCCTTACTACTAATGGAAAAATGTTGCGGGTTTCCTCTGGCTGTCAAAATTACCAAATGTTTGACATCCAATAACCAATAATTAATAAATTAATGTGCTATAGTGGTGTCGTTAAAATTAAACAAACTCTAGATACAATTTGAAGTGTTTTGGTTGTACCAGCAACTTTGTAGGTGAGTATACACCCAGAAATACGTTTCAAAACTATTTTGAACAAGAAATTAAGCTTTAGATTAACACAAATACCGTAAGTGTTGTAAGAGTCCCAAATACCTTTAGCGTAGTGTTATTTGTTAAAATAAAGACATAACAACGGCATTGTTGAGTGTTTGATGTTTCACACTATACGCATTATGTATCTTTAAGAACTTTATTGACCCTAATGTGCAATGACATTTGTTACGGGACTTTAAGAACTTTATTGACCCTAATGTGTAATGACATTTGTTATGGACCTATAAGGCATATATTGACCTTAATTTGCAAGGACATTGTTACAATTTACCAAGCATGGCAAATGTTTTCATGGGTTTTTTTCTAGTCAGTATTAAGCATTTAATATCATATACTTGCTTTTGTTTTCAAAATTATGTCGTCTATCATTGATAGCATGTTGTCTATCATTGATAGCATTGATAACCTAATATAGTTTTATTGAGATATATTTTGTTGTTGTTATAATGGATTCATGTATCAGATAATTGTGCATGAAGAGTAGTAGATGTAGCATACACGTTTATGTATACTTTGTTCATAAATGGTTTGTTGATATCAATTTGTTGTAAAAAGCTGGTCTTTTTGAGATCATGTTTAATTTTCTTGAATTTGTATCACCTTCCGCATGAATGGTGTTAGAACATAAGCTATGAATCTTTTTTTTCCTTCTCTCTAACTATCTACCTCTGCATCTATCTATCTCTCTCTCTCTCTCTCTCTCTCTCTCTCTCTCTCTCTCTCTCTCTCTCTCTCTCTCTCTCTCTCTCTCTCTCTCTCTCTCTCTCTCTCTCTCAGAATAACAAGGACTGGTTCCTTGCATTTTCTCCTAAGTACAAGGTATGTCCAATTGAACCAAACGTTTATTTTGGGTTTTGTTTTTTATACTTAAGACCACTACGTTGGACAACATGTCCAAAAGTTGGTAGATATGGCCTCAGATTACAGTTATCTTCCCATTTGGTTGTCAAAAATCCGGAAATTTGACCGCGCAAGTAGTCTGCTGTTTGACTGTGATTATTTCATGGCAGACAGCTATGAAGTGGCAACTGTTTGACTGAAGTGACAGGGGATAGCATGTAGTTTGTAAACATGTGTAACTTGTTGACATTGAAGACTTGTTTGTGGTAATTCAGGCCCATGCAAGAGTAGTGCTTTTTGTGTAAAACGGGTGTACTCCGGCCTGGTTTAGAGGGTGTGTCTGTTTAAACCAGTATGCTGGAAGAAAGAGCTGGACAACAGGGGTTGTCCTTTTCAGGGTATGTGTCCCCCATGCAGGCAAAGGTACATACAAAACTTCACGGGCCTGCTGATATTAATACAAATGTTATAGCCACTAAGGCTATATAGAAACATATAGCGAAATTAATTGTGGTCTAAGGCCATATGCAAAGCATGGAATCACAGACTACAATTATTGGTCACCTGGTGTAATTTTAAAAACAATTCATGCGCATTGCGTTTCTTATACAGGCCTACTTCAGCGTGAAATGATATTTCTGTGATTCAAAAAGCTGGTACGATCACTGTTTTAACTGATTCGTGATATCGGATATGGCTGTAGAAATATCCCTTGAACTGTGTCACATGGCTGTAGAAATATCCCTTGAACTGTGTCACACGATCACCTCTTAAACTCGTTTTAAATTGAGACACCGGAACATAAATTTTGCAGCCAGTTATTCATGAATATTTGTTCGTACGTACATTCTTAAAATGAATATGCAAACTTTGTTCAAATATTCATTGTCAGTTTACATTTATTTATGCTGATTTAACACCAACAGAGTCGCCATTTGCTTTAACTGGCGAACATATTGAAGGGACTGTCCCATGTTTGTTGCCATTGTACCATGTTTACGACCAACAGATAATTTTTATAACTAAAATTACATAGTAAAGACTTTTTCTTTCTTTCTTTCTTTGTTTAAATACTAGTAGAAACATGGTGTTTGTTGTCCTAATATTTATAGTAGCCCAAACCAGATTTTACCTTTCAATAATTCCATACGAAACAAAACACAAATATTACGAAGAAAATAAACAATGACCCCTACAAACAGCACAAGACCGCAAATACATTGGATATATGGGCGGGACGTAGCCCAGTGGTAAAGCGTTCACTTGATGGGCTATTTCTTGTTCTAGCCAGTGCACCACGAATGGTATATTAAAAGGCCATGGTATGTACTATCCTGCCTGTGGGAAGTGCATACTCGTATAAATGACTACGAGTCAGAATTACCAAATGTGTGACATCCAGTAGCCGATGATTAATTAATCAATGTGCTCCAGTGGTGTCGTTAAACAAAACAAACTTTAACATTGGATATAAAAACACTGATATTCTAATTTAAGAATGCCAAATATATAGTTAGTCCGAAACATATTACAATGGTTGTAAATTCTTGAAAATCCCTTTAACGTTTTACCACAAACAACTGAATGGATTATATTATGCTTTTGGGTGAGTTAGCAGACATTAAACGCTTGGAATACTTGTAAATATGTGCCCATAACCAATGCTGTGGTTTCTTCGTTATGTCTGTTTTCAATTCACGTTATGTCTGTTTTCAAACAGCCATGCTTCAAATAAAGGATTTTAAAGAATCATTTGTTTTGGAATGTCTTCAGTATCTGATTCAACGTAGCTGACCGAATTCAACCCATCGTCTTCTTTTTGCCTGGACTAAAATCGGGGTGGGGTGTATGTGTGTGTGTGTGTGGGGGGGGGGGGGGTAATATGGTGTCTTGCGAACAGTTTGACTGGTTTCCATGGTATCATGTCCTATTGTATTCGTTTAATAATGCTAGGCTCAAAAGTAGTCGCGAAAGCTGGGCCCCTTGGACTGGTCCATGTAACATTAGTTAAATTCTAAGTCGGCAGACTTATTGGTGTTGTTTTTGGTTGTTTATTTGGGGTTGGGGGTTTTTGTTGGGTTTTTTTGTAATTCTAGCCACGATTCCACGACTGGTATATCAAAGGCGCGGTATGTTCTGTCCTGTTTGTGGGAAAGTACATATAAACGATATCTTATTGCTAATGAAGAAGTATAGCAAGTTTCTTCTGAAAACTACGTATCAGTATTACCAAATGATTGACATCCTTTAGTCGATGATCAATCTAGTGTAGTCTTTACACAAAACTAACTTAATCGACAAGGCTTAGATTTACATTGATGGAAGCGCTAGACTAAAACCACACTTAACAGTCCTCGGTACTGTTTCATGTTTTCCCATCGACTGGAGGCTCATGGAGGCTCGTCGCAATCTTTGTAACCTAGCTCATGGTGGCTATATTCACCCTAAAGTTGATCATTATGTGAACTTTTGTTGAACAGACCGGCATAGGCATACGGGTTCCCATGTTTGGGGGCTGGGGGGCAGGGGCGGAGTATGCTTTAGGTAAGGGGTCCGAAACAATATGTAAATGTTTATAATTTGAAATTATAAATTCTACGTGGACATCAATTTAGATCTACGTGGTTGGGTTGGGGTTTTTTTTAGCCCGGGAGGGGGGGGGGGGGGGGGGGGGGGGTACGTGCAAATGGGAAACTCCCCATAATCCGCCCCTAGGAGGCAAGCTGGTTTTTACCCGAATTAATCGAATTTTACCAGAATCTGGATAACAAAATATATTAATATTAGCAATACTGCCGAACAGCTATTTAGGTTT
>NC_054707.1:63752628-63780128 GCF_016097555.1 Gigantopelta aegis | reverse complement strand
GTGTAACTCTTTAACAACCACCCCTTCCTTCCTCCCTAAATTACGTTTTGTCACGCATCCCATGATTCCCCTCTACATTTATTTATTTATACAGTCGGCCACCTGTAGCCCATGAAGTGGCGACAGCGGGTTTCCTCTCTCATTATCTGTGTGGTCCGTAACCGTATGTTTGACGCCATATACCCGTAAATAAAATGTGTTGAGTGCGTCGTTAAATAAAACACTTCTTTCTTTATCCATAAAACTTCCTATTTGTGTCACAAAGAGTAGACAAGGTAACCTATCAATGTAATACGTGCATGCGACCGGCTGGGTCAGAGTTCAAGGTGCACCATACCTTTAATACAGAAGTTAACAAATCAAGTCCTGTGTGAGATGATAAATGTGAGTGTGTTGGTTGTAAATAAAATTAGTTTCATCTGCGCAAACTATGTATACAATTTTATTTCATCTAGTACCACTGTGTCAAGTTACCATGTGCTTGAAACATGTCTGGGATACCTGTAAGAAAAAAAAAGTACCCGAATTTTGTGCGGAATACTGTAGGGTAGTCGTATTTCTGATTTACTTTAAGGGTGAGGAGTGGTAGTATTTATATCCGTGGTGTATTATGTCGATTAATACGCTGCAGGTATGAGTTTTAGCCACCATGTGTTACCTATTTACTTTGTAAGGAATAGAGGTCTTAAAAACAACGTTATATTATAGAATATTTCCATTTCATATTTTCTTTAAAATATGTGTTACACAGATTTTGCCTATTTTGTTGTATGGGTCTGAACTATGGTGTTTTCAACAGTTTGAATGTAAATTAAGAATACTATTATACAATACATGGCTTGTAAACGTTTCTTAAATGCAAGTAAATATGCTCCTAATACCATGGTATTAGGGGAATGTGGAAGATATTTGATATATCGCAATTCTTTAATTAGATGTATACAGTAATAATTAAATTTTGCGTCTATACACTTTACGGCAATCTGATTGGTCCAGATGTGCTTTTTTAAATTTCGTTCATATCTCGATGAACCCCCAAAAATTAAGCCACGCCTACTACCCCCCTCCCCCGACTCGCACTACTTTAGTGCAACAAGCCGGATTATTTTGGCAATCATATTTAGATAGATATTTTGAAGAAAACACACGTGAAAGCTACAAAAAATGTATACGATAAATTAATGGAAAATGCTATAGCAGAGTAGACATATGGATCTATACGCATTGATTAAAAAAAAACACAACAAAAAAAATACCTCTTCGCTAATCATGATATGAGACTCTGTCATTGGCCAAAGAAATCATGTAGGATCACGTCTGTGACTTACTTGTAAGCTCCCCAAATATGGTAAAGATCTAAAGGATCCATGCAACTACCGGCCTATATCCCTGACATCCAATCTGTGTAAAGCTGTGGTCACATAGCCGTTAGTGGACGAAGTGATCCGTAGGATAGATTACCGTGGGTCAAACGTGGTGTAAGTACATTAAACTACGTTGAAATACGTTAAGGTATGGCAGGTTTTGATTGACGAGCCACCGAAGGGTACGGATAAATACGTTAAAGTAAGGTACACCACGTTAAAGTAAGATAAACTACGCTAGTTAGAGTCCGGCTCGCCCACGGACAAGTACGGAGTGGTACGTAAGGCAACGCTCGAGTACGATAGACTACGGTAGCATGTACGCTATACTACACTAAAGAAGGTCCAACTACGTTATGTTTAGCAACTACCCACGGAGTCTAAAATCCTGCACGCGGCGTGGAACGGCCATTGTGCGCTTGTTTTTCAAACAGAGCAGGATATCTCATATTTTTCTGTTAAATTTGTCTACATTTGTGGCTGAAACATGCCTGGACCAAGGAAGTCGCTCAAGAAGTCCAAGAAGAATGCTGATGCTGGTGCTCAACGTGAAGAAGCTGATGCCTCACTGCTGACCCCAAATGAGGTGGTACTAGGAACTCTGCAGTTGTCAACACCCCCTCCCTCTCCGGTTTTGACATTGTCCTCGACCAGGACCCTGTGCAGGAGAAGGTGACCAAGGCCAAAACCCCCCGGCGTGTAGGTCTGAAGCTGTCTGAACACAAGGAGGTGGTTGTCTTTGAGTTTGTGGAAGCTCACCCGCAGCTGTACAACAAGAACAACCCTGGCTTTATGTTGGTGTCTGAATAACCTCAGCTTCCAAGACATCGAGAAGAGCCTGGCAAACGGAGGAGACAATCCCTGATATGGTGTTGTGTGCAACACGAAAACTGTACATCAGGGACCGGTAGCAATCTCCAGTTGCCAGGAACCTCAACGTCAAAGCGAGCTTAAGTCCAGGAGACACAGGTTGGCGCCAGTTGCTCGGGGTCGGGTTGAGATGGTGTTCAACCCTGGTGAGAATGTAATGGAAGCACGCCATGTCCATCCGCAGGAAGTGGTTGAAGGCCTCAGGATTCTCTATGTTCAGCTCTTGTAGGAGTGCATCGTACTGGCCATGGATGGGTCTTCTCAGCAACCAGTCTCTGGTCCACCACCTTCTCTGGCGCCTCTCTTGTCGGTCTTCCTCCAACTGTCTGAGGTCGCGGGCATGACCCAAAAGCTCAGCATTCTGCATGGCAAAGAGGTTCACAAGCTGTCTTCTGTCACCCATGTTGACTTCTAGGAAATTCTAGGCTTGACTGACCAGGAAGTGGTGGACCATCATATTTATACCCCCTCTCTGGGCCGTATGTCGGCCCTAGCAATCTGTATTTTACTGTACTTATCTTTACTTCAACGTAGTTATCTGTAATTGAATGTACTGTAAGTTAATAATACCGTAACAATAGCGTACTGTTACGTACTTTAACGTACTGTTAAGTACCGTAACGTAGCTATTAACGAAGTTGAACGTACTGTAACTTAGTCTACCGTTTTGGGGACCCGTACTGACACCCGCAGTACAGCGTACTTTTACGTAGCATGACGTAGCACAGACCGTAATTGAAGTACTTACCTCTTCTCGGCCGTGAAACTGGTAAGATATTGGTTTTGTGCGGATCAAAGTACGCTAGAGTACGCTAGAGTACGGTTGAGTACGTTAAGAGGTACGTTATACTACGTTATACTACGTTATACTTCGCCACAGTACGTTAGCCTCACGGATGCAAATTCAGCCTCTAACGTACCGCTCTTTTGAACATGTCCAAAAATTAAATCGGAAATCACGGCTCACCCAAGTTAATACCAAGTTAGCATCAAGGACAAATGCGATATGGTACGGATGCCGGTACGTTCAACCACATTCAACTAAGGTCAACTACTTTCAACTACGTTAGCCTCCACTACGTTCAACTACGTCCACTAACGGCTATGTGACCACGGCTTAAAACTCTTGAATCAATGGTTAATACTAGACTGGTACACTACTTAGATAATAAGAACATATTAACAACGGTTCAGAGTGGTTTCAGAAAACACCACTGCACCACCGATCAGTTAGTGAGACTACAGACGCATATTAATCAAGCTTTCCATAAAGGAAAGAGAGTCGGTGGTGTATTTATAGATATAGAAAAGGCGTATGATATGGTTTGGTGTAGAGGCCTACTGGTTAAAATAGCTAAAGAAGGTATAAATGGCGAAATGTTTTATTTTATCGAGAATTTTATCTATAAAAGAACATTTCAAGTTAATGTAAATGGTTTCTTATCCAATAGTTCTAACCTAGATAACGGAATACCCCAGGGTTCGGTTATAGCCCCAACACTCTTTGGACTATTTATAAATGATTTAATTGGGTATTTACAGAAAAACGACCAAAATAAACCCAAAAGGGAAAACTAAATCAATATTGGTTTATTTGCTGACGATACTGCTTTCTGGAGGGCAGATAGATCTTTGGAAAGGCTAAATACTGCTCTTCAAGAAGATGTTAATAACCTTCAAAAGTGGGCTGATAAATGGGGTGTAAAAATGTCTGTATCGAAAACTGTGTGTATTTTATTTAAAAATGTAATACAAAAATCTAAGGAAGTATTAAAATTGGTTTTGTATAACAAAATAATCCCTCAAGTTTATAAAGTTAAATTTTTAGGGGTTATTTTTGATTATAATTTGAATTTTAAGTCGCACATTGAAGAAGTAATAAATAAATGTAAACCTGGTATAAATTTATTAAGAGCCCTTGCTGGTGCTGACTGGGGGTCGGACCGTAAAACAAGGCTTATGGTTTTTAATGCCTATATCTTATCTAGATTGGAATATGGAGCACAGGCGTTTTGCTGTGCGCCTCCTAAGATATTACATAAACTTGACCTGATTCAAAATCAAGCCTTAAGGATTATTGCTCGTGTTCATCGATCTACCCCCATTGATAGTTTGCATTCTGAGTTGGGCATACCCCCTCTAACGATCAGAAGGAAAATATTGAGTTTAAAATACTGGCTTAAAAAACAAAGTTTCACACCAAATAACCCAGTAAATTTTCTTAAACCCGTAGTTCACCCGCATATAGGTTTATATAGTAAAAATACTGAAAGGATAGGAGACTCGTTTGCCACTTATGTGGAGAAAGTTAGCATACTTGGAGAAATTAACGATAAACTAGTAATTAAAATTCCTAACACATCCCCCTATCCTTGGGAACAGGCTCCAGTAAACATTGCATTTGAAATTAAAAAAGAGGTAGATAAAACAGAGTTTCCCCTCTTTAAAAAAGTATTATTTCAAGCCATAGCCAATGATGTCTATAATGACTATGTTCACGTTTACACAGACGGATCAAAAGATCCGCTTACAGGTAAAGTGGGTCTTGCATTTATTGTAGACAGAGGGTTGTCTATTTTCAAAACAAATTTTTCTGGGGAAAATTCCCGATAAATCATCTGTATTTACCGCTGAATTGGTAGCAATCAGCCAAGCTTTATGTTGGTTAAAAACAACTCGGACAGTCTGAGTTCATTGCAATCATTAGAGCTTAGAAAATCTTGCAGGTTCGATGTCACTAATGATATTTTACAAACTTATAAGCAATTGGTTAACATGGGTAAAACCATAGTCCTAGAATGGGTTCCGGCCCATATTGGGATAAGCGGTAATGAAATGGCCGATTGCTATGCTAAAAAAGCTTTAGATTGTAATAAGGTTGCACAACACATGAAATATAGCGTAAATGAATTAATGTCTATGGCAATCCCTAAAATAAAAGCAGACTGGCAAAATGACTGGGATCAAATGAATCGTAAATGGCATTATAAAATTAAACCTAAAGCGGCTAAAACCGGCCCAACAACCGACCGACCCAGAACCACCAGGATTTTAACTAAACTGAGGATTGGTTGGTCTCATAGTCTTGGGGCAGTCAAATATAAACTGGGTGTGTCGAATACTCCTAATTGCGGCACATGTGGAGTTCCGGAGGATACGGAGCATTATCTTATTCATTGTTCCAAGTTTGATCATTTAAGATTTGAAATGACTGTAGAAAACAAAAATAATTTAACTCCAGCTTTACTGCTTAACCCACCCAAAAATAAACAAAAATTAATATTTAATATGGTCTTTAAATTTGTTTTAGAAACGGGTTACATATTTTAATGGTGTGGGGTTTTTTTGTTTTCTTTTGTTTATTTTTGTTTGTTTTTTTCTCCTTCAAGTTTCCAGCTCGGTAGCAGAGAAATGTTTTACGATTTAATTTAGCTCGTGTCAGAATCGTATTTATAATTTGGTTTTAATGCATTTGTTGTTTTTAATTATCCCGGATGGATTTGTGTCCTTACTGGGGTAGCAAATAGGTTTTAAAATGTTTGTATTTTGTGTTCTAAAATATTCCCCTTATTGGCAATATATCTCGGATGGATTTATTTCCTTGTCGGGGTGCCAGAGGGGCTTTTAACATTAACTTGCCCACTTAATTTAGTATACTTTTATACGACCGGACAGTTTTAAATAAAGAATGAATAAGAAAGAATGAAAAACATTTATGTATATATTTTTGTGAACTTCGTGGTGTTGGTGTTGTTTTTTGTTTTTTGTTTTTTATTCACCAGCATTAGTCGTAGAAGACTTGCTGCATAATATTAATAAATTTTGATTGGGACTAGGATATTAAATTAACCCTTGTGTCTAAGTACTACTTTGTATCTTTGAGTTGTGTGAAGAAGTGCGAGTTGGGGCTGGTAGGTCCAACAGATAGGTGGTAGTGAGCCAGGCACCCTTTTGGCTTAAGGATAGGTATAGCCCCAACTCTCACCCTCTTTACACATACTCAATAGATATAATATTAACGAATATGTAAAACCAAATTAAAAATTTTTTTAAAAAGGAAAAGGGAAAGAGGAAAGTAGGTTGCACCTGTGCCGTTTCTCGCCCTTGAAATATACCTTCGAGTTGATTTTCAAATATATTTTAGTAATAGAATATATTTGGTAACTAATTTAATAGTTGGTTTGCTTAGAGGAGAAGCTGGGATTTGCTTCAGACAACTTAATTAAAATGAAAGTGGACCTTCCCGGTTTCTCGCCTTGACATATACCTCCTATGGTCAAGGTGTTACCTTGGTATACCCATATATTATTATTATTAACTTGATAATGGCAGTAATTAACCGTATACTGGATTACTTCCAGTTTACATCTTGTTTTATAACTTGTAGGAATTTGATTTTTGGAAGTTAGACTCACTGGTGTGAGAATTGCGAACCCACATTAGAGCTACCCCTTGGTTCTATTTTAGGACTCTGCTTTTACTTCTGGTTCAAAATTAAGTCCTAATTAAAATATTTATTATTAGAGAACCGTCAAAATTGCGTCTAATTTTCCTCAATTTGTTTGGCTCGCCGCACATAAATTATTTATTTGGCATTTAAGTTAAATTTCCAGATTATGATTTCTTTTTTTTTTCTTTCTTTTTTTAACCTAAAATTGTTTTTATTGCAATTTGCAGAAGCCTTTTCCCCCTCCCCCTTCTTGTTTTGGGTACAATGCCTGGCCTAAGTCGGACATTGTGTCCACAACAAGCGTGCTTGAACATTCATTTGATATAAGCACGTTAATTTCCGACATTTGACTTGACAGTTTTTTGTGGGCATACATACCCTACTTGTAAGCGATGTTCAACAGCTGTTGGCGAAAATTAAACCGTTCCACCAACAGCATAAATGTTACACACGTTCCCTTCATTCACTTAATGAACATTAAAATATAAACTAAACACGAATAGGACAATTCCTTCCAATATAGGCCTAACTAAATGATCCGTAAAAATGCACAGCTGCGCAGCTAGAGGAAATGACGTCATTTACAAAAAATCACCTGATTCAAATAATAGTGAATGAACGTTCGCATTCTTACGCGACATAAGTATCAATGAAGTTTACACAAACAATACTACAGGCATATTTAAAGCTAAACAAAATAAATTCAGTTATGTATTGTTAAAGTATGCATATCAATTTAATTATTAGATTTGACCGCAATTATTTTTTGGTTCATGCAAGTATGAACCGAAAAAACGATGTGCACACTTTTGTATGACCCTCTACGCGGGATCATACAGTGTGCAAAAAATAATTGCGGTCAATTCTTAAATGGATAAAATTGATACAAATGCCCACATTTAGATATCTACATAAAACATACAATATGCTATATTCTTTAGATAGTGTAGGAAGATATACATGGGCTACTGATATTAAGAAAACTTTATTTTCTGTAGGGTGTGGATATGTGTGGATTGCTCAGGATGTGGGAAACGTGCCATTATTGTTACCTGAATTTAAACAAAGAATTAAGGATATACAAAATCAACAGTCAGTGGATTGCAAAAATTAACTCTAGTAGCAGATATGAAATATATTGTAAATATAAAGTAACTTTAGAACCAGAATTATATCTTACATGTCCTGCATTTGATTTGTATAAGAGGAAGGAAGGAAATGTTTTATTTAACGACGCACTCATCACATTTTATTTACGGTTATATGGCGTCGGACATATGGTTAAGGACCACACATATATTGAGAGAGGAAACCCGCTGTCGCCACTTCATGGGCTACTCTTGTTTCGATTAGCAGCAAGAGATCTTTTATATGCACCATCCCATAGACAGGATAGCACATACCACGGCCTTTGATGTACCAGTCGTGGTGCACTGGCTGGAGCGAGAAATAGCCCAATGGGCCCACCGACGGGGATCGATCCCAAACCGACCGCGCATCAAGCAAGCGCTTTACCATTGGGCTACGTGTCGGCCCCTTGTATAAGAGAGATATAGCACGTATCAGAATGGGTGGGGCTGGTTTAGCAGTCGATGAGGGGACTATATATTGGTTTAAATAACATAGAAAGAATGTGTACATTATGTAATAAAAGAAAAGTAGAAAATAAATTTCATTTTATTATAAATTGTTCACTGTATGAGACATTAAGAACTATGAATATTCCTAGACAGTATTACATGACCAGATTATTTTATATGTTTACTAACTTAATCGCAATAAGAAATGAAGATGTTTTGAACAATTTAGGAATCTATATTATAAACGCATTAAAGTGTAGAGTAGAGGTAATTGCATTACATTAAACTGAACCATTATGTGTTTAGGTAGATACTTCATTTATAACAACATGTATCATGCCTGTATAATTATACGCAACTATACTTGAAAATACTGTTACCTGCACCAGGGGACAGTTGTTCAAAGAATGGTTAAGCTGATGTGGATGTGGACACTTTTTGACGTGCCCATATCCAACTTAGATTCAGGCACGCCCACCCCGGACTTAGCCTCTGACATCGCCAGTGACCAATTCTGGGGCAGGGGTGGGGGGTAAGTTTGAGGTAGGCGGAATTTTGACAAAGTCTGACTAAGTCCATACTCACGGAGGCAGAGTTGGTGGGGTGGAGGACGTCTAGGCAGTCCCGATAAAATTGGAAATGTCGAGCTGCGGGAGGAAATGCCGGTACGGGTCGAACGTGAGTTGCCTGGTAAGTGGACGGTTAAGCTGACCATGGGCTTTTATAGGCATCTATTTTAAGTTTGAGGTGGGCGGAATTTGGAATACGAATTTAGTAGTTAGGTCAAATACCGAAGACCAAAATGTGCTACAAAAATTTAAGTCCAAACAATAAAATTAGATTGCTCGACCGAAAAGGTTTTAAGGTGATTTGAGCAATTTAGACGGGCTGCCAAAATAAACTGCGTCGGACTGTTTACCAAAAAACCCCAACCCCAAACAAACAAAAAAAACAATAAAATTTTGAACTGCGGCCAATTTTTTTTAAGTCCAACAAAGCCCTAAAAAAGTACATGTTCTAGGAGAGGTTCCGCAGCGGAACTCATGGCGAGTTGATGGGATAGTCGGCTCGGAACTTCGGGAAGAAATGCGGTGGGTCGATGTAGCACTCTCCCCGAAGTATTGCTGAGTAGTCTTCCGGAAGTATCAGCTTGATAATCCGATGGACGATTGGATTATCCATGTCTGATTTCAGCAAGCCTTGCCGGTACATCCCGTTCCGCTCCGACGTCAGGTAGTAGGTGCGACTTCCCTCGACGTACTGGAACTGGTACCGCCCTTGACCAGTTGGTGTTGCTGAGAGGTCGCAATGAACTCCCCCTTCACACAGTCGCGGTACCGTCCAGGAAGCTTGTTGCGTGCGATCTGCCAAGTCGTGGGCTGTGTGTCGGACAAGTCCTGGACCGACACCTTCCTCTTCTTGGCTTCACGCTCTGCAACCGCTGTCGCAACAACTCGTGGAGACGCCGGTGGATTTGTTGGTGCGGACGACACTTTTCCTGTTTCCATCGGCGTTGGTGCTGCATGGGAAGGGGCTGCCACTGCCGGTTTAGCCGTTGAGCTGCCGGTTTTGGCTCCCCCTGAACCGCCCCTGCCGGTCTCTTCTTCTTCCCCCCTGAGCTGCCGTGGGACGACGTCTCCTCCTACTTCGCGCGATCTCTTCTGTTTATTGTCACCATAATACAAGGTGACAATAGCCGTGCTCCCATTGTGTTCAACACGATACTTGGCCATGCGGCCAAGCTCGTGCAGCACACCCCCAATGGTGGGGGGTGGGGGGTGGGGAGAAACCTCGACGTTTGAAAAACACAAGCGCATTCTGTGCTGTCTCGAGTAGGAGCAAAAGGCGGTTTCAATTTTGTTTATATTAAGTGGGCAGCAGTGCTGGATTAGTCATAACACTGGCGCTGAGATGATAATCAGATCACGTTTAACAAGCGAACCAACTTTTGAAAAAAAACTTAATTTTTAGCGCAAGAATACATACCAGTGTAACTTTAATACTAATAAGTAAAATTCGTTACGCCATTAGATTTATGGTGATGAAGTCGAATTAAATCAAATGAAATCAAATCAGTTTATTTATAAATAATCGCAAGTTGTTAAAATAAAGGCGTATATACTATTAAAAAACAATCAAAGGAGCACATACTAATTATATGTAGATAAATTTTAATATTAATCAGGATTATATTTAATTTGTGTTTTATGAAAGGACATTTTTTAAGTACATGAGGAATATCTACATATTAAAATTACGTTTTGCTCAGTGATAAACACTGACGTATATTATATATAGAACATATAATAAAATGTCAGTTCTCCCCGAACCATTTTAAATCAGCATATATATCACCTCGTTTTAATTAGCAGTTTTCCGTAAAAAACTGACCAACTATAGGAGACAGGTCTGCAGGACAATCAACAATAAAAAATAGTTTTTAAACGAATCAAGAGTTTTAAATAATGGAAATTGTTGACTAAGTTTTTGATATAGCAAGGCTTTATGTTGTTTGTTTGTTTTATTTGTAAGCACGGCATTTAGTTATAAAACTAATTACTCTTGTATACCATAATTATATATATATATATATATATATATATATATATATATATATATATATACTGAACAAAAAAAGAAACTTCCGATTTGTACATATAGTATTTGTTGTATTAAAGAATTCATTGTGTAATGAAATTATATAGGTAGTATTAGCCTTGAGCTGTATTATCAGGATTCATGAATTTTATCGATTATTTTTGCACTGTTAATCGTCGACAACATGAAATTCAGTTTGCACGTGCATGCATGGTTCGACATGTCCCGTGTAGTATTCGGTCAATTTGTTTTACTTGTCTTACTGACATTGTTGTCAAGTGAACGAAAACGCTTCAAAATTTGTAAAAAAATTAACGTTTTTTACATTGTAGCATTTTTAGTATGCCAAGAATACCCAATAATTTACGCGAACGGGCGATTGGCATGCTTGATGCTGGCATGTCGACAGAAGACGTTGCAAGGCATGTTAGGAGTTCTAGTCGAGCGATACAAAATTTTCGCGTAAGATTTCGAACGACAGGAAGCACCAACGACTTGCCACGTCGTTGACGTCCGCGTGTCACAACGCGTGGTCAAGACCGCTATATCATGAACATGCATTTGCGCAATCGATTCCAAACTGCCACTGCTACTGCTGCTAACACACCTGGGCTTCATAATAACCGAATCAGTGGGCAAACTGTTCGTAATCGTCTGCGGGAGAACGGTTTACATGCACGACGTCCTTACGTCGGATGCGTTTTAACGCAACGTCATCGTCTAAATCGTCTTAATTGGGCACGTGTACACACTCGTTCTTTTTTCGGATGAATCCAGATTTTCTTTACAACGTGGTGATGGCAGGGTGCGCATCTACCGTAGGAGAAATGAACGCTATGCTGACTGTTGTGTTTTTGAACGAGATCGTTTCGGGGGTGGGGGTTGTGTCATTGTCTGGGCAGCCATTGCCCATGGTTATCGTTCACCACTAGTCGTCATTGATGGCAATTTAAATGCTCAACGTTACCGCGATGACATTCTCGCTCATCACGTCATTCCTCTGTTCCATAACAACGCCAACATCTCGATTTTTCAGCATGATAATGCCACCTCTCATACAGCTAGAGACACTGTACATTTTCTTAGGACAAATAACATTGATTTCATTGATGACTGGCCCGCTAAAAGTCCTGATCTCAACCCCATCGAGCATGTCTGGGATAGTCTGGACAGACGATTGAGGCGTCGTTCCAACCCACCCGCTAACGTCAACGAACTTCGTCAAGCGCTCATTCAGGAATGGAACAATATTCCACAGGCAGAAATCAACACTTTAGTCAATTCTATGCGCCTGCGATGCACTGCAGTGGTCAATTCAAGAGGTGGTCATACCCGTTATTAAGTGGGTTTTTTTTTTTTTAACTCCTACCACACTTGGTCAAAATTTCTCCCAGTTTCTGTTAACCTATGGCCATGATTTTTACACCAAACGATGCATCATGGAACACTCTTTAAACGCACATATAACAATTATTCCCCCGGTTTGTTTTCATCAAGTTATGTTCAAGCAAAGTTAGCGGAAGTTTCTTATTTTGTTCAGTATATATATATATATATATATATATATATATATATATATATATATATATATATATCTATCTATCTATCTATCTATCTATCTATATATATACACACACACATGTATATATATATAAAATTAAATTTAAAAAGTTACACACCGAGAACGGAAAGGTTTTTGGCAATGACATACAAACGTCTCGTTCTCCGGCGATTCACAGTTTGTTTTTATTGGGGTTTTTTTTGGTCATATAATAGATCCGTTATGCAGTCTTTAGCCATTATTTGTGCAATGCCCCATCGTCTGAAAAAAAATATGACCACTTTTCTTGTTCGTACAGTGGCGGACTTTATCTAAAATATCTTTTGAAGCGCAACCTAAAATTATTTAATAAATACAATTATTCCCAGAACAAACTTAACCACCCTACGGCAGGCAAGGAGTTATTTGATTTCACACTTAGTTATTGAACAGCTGTTTAAAATCTAGATTATAGTGTGTATAATAACGACGCGACCACTAAGAGGGAAATAATTTCTGGGCCTTCGCCATTGTGTGCAAATAAATTCATATATTGTACTTTGAACCGGTATAAATAGTAAATAATTTTAAATATAATTATTAACAAATAATTTTAATAAACATAAAGTGTAATGAAGTAATTTTTATGTTTTATATAAATATAAATATACATATATTAATACATGTATCCTTTTATCTCTCTACACCATTTTAAAAATGAAATATATTCACAAACGTTCAGACTTTTGAAGATCACTTAACAGAAAGAAAGAAATGTTTTATTTAACGACGCACTCAACACATTTTATTTACGGTTATATGGCGTCAGACATATTGTTAAGGACGGACAGATATTGAGAGAGGAAACCCGCTGTCGCCACTTCATGGACTACTCTTTTCGATTAGTAGCGAGGGATCTTTTATATGCGCCATCCCATAGACAGGGTAGAACATACCACGGATTTTGATATATCAGCCGTGGTGCACTGACTGGAACGAGAAAGAGCCCAATGGGCCCACCTTCGGGGATCGATCCCACATCACTTAACAGATTTAGTAATAAATAATTTAATAAAGGTTTTACAAAGGCTGTTAACTAGAGATAACATTTTATGTGGACACATGGCTTCTATTAGACGCCTAACATCAACAATTCTATGAAATAGTTCTGCCGTCTTATCTAATTTAGACCTTGGAGGAAACTGGCTTTGTCACAAATGACGATAATAAGACTCTAACATCATTGGCGGATTTAGGAGAGAAAGGGTGTGGTTATATCTCTCATTTGCATATTAAACGCCGGATTTATATATCCTGGTTATACAAATTTCAGATTTATATATCCCCCAAAATGAGTTTTGGATTTGTAATCTGGATGATTTTCTTGAAGATTTATATATATTTGTAAATGTTTTTGTTTTTTTCTCAGGGATATAGGATTTAATTTTAATGATAGTATGTTCAAATTTGTAGTGCATTTAGTCATGACACATACATATATATATATATATATATATATATATATATATATATATATATATATATATATATATATATATATATATATTTGCTGAAAAGTTAAGGATTTATAAATCAGTAAGCTAAATCAGAAAGTGACAAACGGCGCCCCACAAAAATGCGATCACAGAATATAGCTGTCATGTGACACAAGCGACAAACCATAAATAATGTGGTAAAATATTGTCTAATTGTCCGCGCCGTGGTGTTAAAATTAATGTGTTTCCCAAACAATATATGAACACTAGACTTGTGTTTATGAATTATCTATAAATTAACACGTCATGGTTAATTTGTGGAATATGACCTGATCAGGTCATAGGTTTTAACGTGCACATTCAGAACAAACTGTTCTAGCGAATCTAGGAGAAAAGTCACAGGTAAGAAAGTCACAGAAAAAAAACCCACAGGAAAAAAAGTCACAACTTTTATTAGAAAACAACATATTAGGAAATGAAAGATTTTGTCACTGAAAGTTTTTGTCAATGTTCTTTATTTTCAATGTTGGTGGTTTAAACGAATGTTCCAACCGATTCCACGGAGAAATTCTAGCAAATATCTGGCCTGGCTTGTCCCGGGTCCTAGCAGCTTGATATGTCATCGAGTTGCGTATTTTGGCGAGACGGACCTGGGTCTTATCTGCAGCATGGTTGTGGGGTTGAACTGCCTCTCGGTGCTCTCTTTGTAAGTCAGTAATCATAGAACCTCGTCAATTACCACTTGATCTTTTGATGCATTTCCACCACAACTTTGTTTTGCGAGTTGCATGTTTGGTATACATGAACCCCTCATAACAGATCTTGTTACCGCCATTATTGCTATGAATAATTTCCATACTAAAGATGCTTTTGTTATGCTATTGATCAGCTCCTGTTTTGTTACCTAGCTTTGTGTTTTTAACTTCCAAGCTGACATTCTCTATTTTATACCTTACTGGTTATATGCCCAGTACTTTGTTTGTTTATTCTCCTGAAGATGTTGGTTTTTAGACCAACGAAACGTCGAATATTTTAAATATTTTAATGTAATTTAAAATTTTAAGGTGGTTTCAGTTTACTTGTTTAAAAGGACGTATTTCTAAAATCTGCTTACGAACAAAAAACACGTTAACATTTCTACAGGATGCATTTCTAAAGATACTTTGAAAAACACGTTATAATTTCTTTAGGAAGTATTTCTAAAGATACCTACAATTTTTTTTAATATTTCTATAGAATGTATATTTAAAAGATACAAGAACTTACAATAAAACATGTTAACATTTCTGTAGAGTGAATTTCGAAATGGTACAAAAACATGTTAATGTTTATATAATAGATTGTCTTTTTAAAAGGTACCTACAAAAACAGGCTAACATTTCTACAGAATGTATTACACAAAAGTACCTAAGACACCAGGCTAACATTTCCATAGAATGTATTTTTAAAACATTCTTACAAACAACATGTCATCATTTCTATAAGAGCTATTTCTAAAAGGTATTTACAAAAAACTCCAACATGATATCATTTCTGTAGGAAGTATGTCCGAAAGGTACATACAAAAAACACATGTTAACATGCTTAATAGGATGTGGGTTTTTTTCCAAAAAGGTACCTACAAAAACAGGCTAACATTTCTACAGAATGTATTTCTAAAAGGTACTTACAAAAACAGACTAACATTTCTACAGAATGTATTTCTAAAAGGTACTTACATAAACAGACTAACATTTCTGCAGAATGTTTTTCTAAAAGGTATCTACAAAACAGGTTAACATTTCTACAGAATGTATTTCTAAAAGGTACTTAGAAAAAACATGTTAACAGTGTGCAATCATCCCTATTACAATATCTCATTATGATACCCACGCTTCTTTTTGTAAAATTTAGAAGTCTTCTTGTGATTCTGCAAGTAAGGTTTTGATTGGTGGACATGAGCTCCAACTGGCTGGTGTTAGATCCACATGTAATAGTGGAGCTAATTTTAATTAGATTGCCAAGCTACCAAAGGCTTCCCAATCCCAAACGAGGGTCCCGTACGAATGAGAGTAATGTGCCAAGCCGCCACAACTCCGCCACAGGACTCGTCCATACGAGGACACCCCATCCACCCATCAATCAACCAATCAAACCTGGAATCTAGTAACATTAAGCTAAAATTAATCTCAAACGGCATATTTAAGGTTCTTCTCCAAGCTTTCCTGAAAAGTGTTAAGAAAGATGTCATTTCCAATGTCAGACAGATGGTCCCGATCTTCTCTGAATAAACCTGGGTCTATGGGAGTAATTTCATATTTAATTCCAAAACCCCCATTCCTCCCCACCCAAATAAAATCATATCTGTTAATTCTTACTCTTTTTCTTTCAATTGCAACCCATTCATCTGCCCTCTTCCACCTGCTCCGTGGGGAGAATTCCTGACCATACACAACTAGTGCGTGGCATTATGCTCTGAAGTTTAGCAAAATCCTGCGTAGTCATTTGCCCTAGCTCCCACCCTGTACAGCAAACTAGGTCATTGGATCCGAGATGCACTATTAATACGTCTGGAACTGAATACCGTAACAGTTTTTGTTGAATGAATGGCACTAGCTCTGCCCATTTCATTCCTCTTCTGCCAAACCAAGTTATTCTCGTGTTGCTGAGTCCCAAGTGTCGACCAGGAGGGCGAACAAGAGTTCTTCTGTGCGCCCAATAAATCAAGGACGAGCCCACCATCCATACATCTGCAAAACGTAACCGATCAGTCAGCAATAATTCATACAATCCATGGAATTCTAATATAACGCAGATATGCTGTAGACGTCCAACGACCCCACAACTGAATATTTTCATGCGGAATCCCTTGCATAGCAGCTGCGGTTGCGGCGCCTATTCTAAATGAATGTGCCTTGAAGTATTTAACATCTAAATGCAAAACAATTATTGCTTTTGTTAAGATTTTAGTAAATTGGGACCGAGTCAAACACTTCTCATTAAAATGCTTGAATAGATAAACACCCTTATTACCTGTAATATGCTAATATTTTTGCATAGCTTGAACTGGGCACACCTGGGTATTTTCTAACTGAGATAATCTAAGAGTTGTCCCATGACCATCTTGATCACTCTTGGACCGCCTAATAGTGACTTCCATATAACTTGACTGAACTTTGATATCAGACAACCTAAGGGGCTTATCGCTATCGGCTTCCGTTGTGAACACCACCTCCCCCACTCTCATAAATGCAAAAAATGCTAACAAAAAAGACTGCTTTGAACATTCCAGACCCATAGTTGGAGAAACAAATTACACCGAGGGCCCTGGGCAAGGTTTTAAGTATTTCCATTGTTATCGGGGCTCTAGCGTCATGACTGATTTCCTAAATCCTTGCATCAATTTCTGAACAATAAAATTACTAGTCATATCACCCATATTATTGAGCCTATGTTTCCGGCTTATTGCTGAAATATGCACTGCAGCAGTCGAATGACACCTTCCCTTTAATGACAAATTAGCTATATATTGAACAATGTGTCCAAGGGGTACAGGCCATTCATTTGGAAGGTGGAACTCCATTCTGAATTTATGGAACTCCCTCAGTGTTAGGTGCAATGGAACAGTCTAACAATCGAGATGCCTCAGACCAAAGTTCAGCATTTCCATTGGGATAGATGTTGGCAACCTGTCTGCGTCCGGTGCTAATACTCGGAATTTCTGGAATTGAAACCGTGATAAGGCGTCAACGTGAGATTTCTTACACCCTCAATGAACTGGCCCCTTACAAAGAGTTAAATTTCAAACAGTCACTCACCATGTGTCGTACTAAATGCGTATCTTCGGGGGATCGTGAAGTATTTGTATTGAGAATGTTCACCACGGATTGGTTATCGGAATTGAAAAGAACCTTTTTGTTCACCATCTCGTTACCCCACAACCTGAGTGCAACGACTATTGGGAAAAACTTCAACAATGTTATGTTTTTTATGTAGCCTTTAATTCTCCAAAGCCGCGGCCATCTGCCATAGGCCCATTTGCCCTTAAAATATATCCCAAAACCCCGACTACCTGCACTATCAATGAACAATTTCAAATGGTTATTGTCTGTCCAAAACCTATCCAAAAATACAGATACACCATTATGGTTATTTAAGAAAACAGACCATATTGCTAAATCACTTTTAATATCCTTGTTCAATCTAATTTTATGATGAGGTCTCTGTACTTTGCATGTTGCAACAATTAGCCTCCGTGTAAACGCCCGGGCCATTGGAATTGCGCTGTTTATGAAATTAAGTAAGCCAATCAATGATTACATTTCTTTTAAACTAGCCTTTTGTTTATGCATAAATCTATTAATAATAGTTTTGACTTCTATAATTTTTTCTAATGGAACTCTTACCTGCATTTCAATAGTATAAATTTCTAGACCTAAGAATACTAAGTTGTTACATGGATTGACAGTCTTTTTCTCCGCAACTGGCACCCCGAGATTTGAGCAAATATGCATGAACATGTCCAAAGTTCGTTTACATTGCATTTTATCCACCCCACCACAAAGGAAATCATCAATGTAATGCAATAGATGTGCCTCTGGTAATTTTTGTTCTACAGCCCACTGAATGAATGTAGAATTTTTTTCCAAGATTTAACAACTTATCTTACAACCCATAGATAGGCACTTGTCAAAATAGTACCTATCTCTGAATTTAAACCCATGTAGGTAAAAATCACCAGGCCAAACAATACAGAGTCTGAAGGCACTCTTAATGTCAGCTTTTGCAAGCATACACCCCTTACTTAGTATTTGCACCATTTCTGCAGCCTTATCAAAACTAGTGTATTTTACAGGAGCTACAGAATCATCTATGTGGTCGTTGACAGAGCTACCAATCGGATGTGACAGATGATGGATTAATCTATATTCTCCCAGAGCTTTTTTAGGGACTACACTCACTATAAAATTTGGAAATGGTGGCCACTTAAAAGGTCCAGCAACTCTGCCCAAGGCCACCTCCTTATCGATTTTTTGTTGAACTAAATCTGACAAATCATTAGCAGATTTAAGATTTTGAGATTCCACTGCCACATGATTCCCCTGGTATTGCAGTTTAAATCCTTCCTTAAAACCATTTATCAATTCTTCGGCCACCTGTTTATTAAGGTATTCTACTACCATTGAACTCAAAATGGTAATATTAATGGGAGATTTCCCTATTTCTAAAAGGCCTTTTGGTACGGCAAAAGTATTATAATTCAATAACGCCTAGAGGGATAACACGAATGCTGAACTGAGAAATCAAGAAAAGATAACTCTAGGCTAAAAATTATGTGGTCTCACACCCTAATAAAATTTTGTTCTTGTGTAACAAAACATTTATGGCTCAGATGATTTCGAATGTCGCCAAAATTGATTTATCTCAAATGCCACGAGACACCCTACTTTTTGCTGGTAAAATAAATGAATGAATGAATGTTTAACGACACCCCAGCACGAAAAATACATCGGCTATTGGGTGTCAAACTATGGTAATGCAAATAAATAAAGTGATGATCAACATCAATATAAAAATTCAAGACTTAAACAAAAACAGTGTAAACAACTGTGCAAAAACACAAATATCACAGAATTTTACGGATACTGAATTTTACTCAAAACTTCAATTTTGTGCTGTATTGGCCATTCTCAAAGAGAATGTTACACCCCTGCACCACGGTGAGGTTACAGCACACGCAGGGGTGGTAAAATAAAATGCAAATGCAAGGTACCACACATGTTATATGTGTTGCCTGAGTAAATCGATACATTGTTTTTATCAGATAAATGTTTATTACAAAATGTTTACATTATCAACAATGAAATCTAATTTTGTGAATTTGACTATTGACCATTTGCGTTTCGCCTACAGTGTATTACTAAGAATAACACATGTTTGAGTACCAGTGTCAACAAAATGGCTAGTTTTATTAGGAATCGTTTTTGTCTGTTCAAGTATAGCATTAACACCATCGAGGCCGGTGCAGTATGTTGAATGAAATGTTTTAATCGAGATGATAAGATATCAAATAAATATTTTCCATATTTACATCACACCCTCTTCCCCCCCCCCCCCCCCTCTCAACACACACACACACACACCTCCCCTGCCCGAAACGGTAATACTCTTTATTGATTTATCTTAATTTTCTGAAGATAAATTAAAGATTATTTTGACAGATTTATTGATAAATTATGAAATTGTAGACCCGTATGGTTATAATCGTCATGGAAATGCCGCCGTTGACGTTGATTTCAACTGTAATCTAATACGATGATCTATGAAATCCATTATTGTAAGTAGGAGGCTAGATAAATACAATATTTTAGGGGCTGGACGTTTTATTCTCTTCTTGATATCTTGACTATTAATGAAATGTTTACTTTTCTTTTTAATGCTAAAGTAGCCTTCGGTAGCGTCTTGGTAGAGCGCTTGCTAGAAGTCCAATGGGGAGCAGGATCGATCAGCTTGGATGGATTCGAGTTTCCCACCCTGATCTAATCTCTCTCTCTCTCTCTCTCTCTCTCTCTCTCTCTCTCTCTCTCTCTCTCTCTCTCTCGCTCTCTCTCTCTCTCTTTCTCTCTCTATCTCAATATCTCGTGATGGACGTGCTTGAAACTTTCGTGGTATATAATCACGTAAATAGAGTTTCGACTCAAACCAATGGGCTATTTAAATATTACAGAGGTCAGCCTACTTGTAATCAGCAAATAAATATTACAAAAGGCATTTCACAAGTTGGTATTATTTTAATAAAGAACTATTTCCTAGGTATATTAGACCTAGGACCTGCTATCCTAGGAGATTAAGTCCGGGCAGACAACTGTTCCTACGGACTTGCATTCCGTTTACACTGGTGCAGTATGTTGAATGAAATGTTTAATCGAAATGATAAGATATCAAATAAATATTTTCCATACTTACATTAGACCCCCCCACCCCCCAACACACACACCCTCCCCTGTCCGAAACGGTAAAACTCTTTATTGATTTATCTTAATTTTCTGAAGATAAATTAAAGATTATTTTGACAGATTCATTGATAAATTATGAAATTGTAGACCCGTATGGTTATAATCGTCATGGAAATGCCGCCGTTGACGTTCTTCTCAGCAGGCCTGGAAGTGAACCGATAAGATATGATAAGATAAGATAAAATGTATTGCATTTAAACATTCCACATGGGAACAGAGTGCACAAAATAACATTAAAAGTTGCAATATCAACAAACAATTAATGACTATAGTGTTACATATATATATATATATATATATATATATATATATATATATATACATTTATGTCACTACTACAATCTATTCACTATATTGGAAAACCGACTTGCAAATAACACCTATGTTGGCTGGGTCCTGAATTTTCATAATAAAAATAAACTGCTCTTTGGGTGTCATATTTAAAAATGAAGGGTTGTAGTTGGAGATAAAATGAAATAACTGACTGTTGAGACTTATATTTCTTACATTGTACAATGTGATGAAATTCATCTTCAGTGACATTGCATTCATCACAGAGACGCTGGTCAAGAGGAGTATATGGTTTCGTATGCCTGCCAGTTTCAATTTTCAAGTTATGGTCACTTAGACGGAGTTTAGAGAAATGTTTTCTATGATCTGGGTTTAAACAGTGAATTAGATATAGTTATAAGTATATTTCCTGTTTCAGAGATTCATATGTTCTCATTTTATTGCCAGTGCCATTTGTCTTTTTAAAAATAATATTTAGACTTTCTTGGAAATGTTTTTGATAAAAAATTCTTTAATAACTTTATTAGATAGTTTGGGCTGTTAATAATACTTCTGTTTAGACCTAAGTGGTCGATAAATGAATGTAATTTGTGAAGCCAACCAATATTCTTTCTTTCTAAAGCCATGCTGCAGTAGAATATTTTTAGTTTTTTGTACATGGTAGTGGAAATTCACCATTCGTTTTACAACATTCATTAAAATAGGATATAAGCCAAGTTCAGCTCTTGAACTCCAATTGTGGGTTTTCTTAGTAGTTCGTAGTGTATGTTTACAGAATTTTAAAAGCAGTTTTTCAGGGAGAAATGTGTTTATGTTTTTTAAAGATATATAATTGGCACCCCATACTTCACTACCATATAGGGCAACAGGTTCAACCAGAGTGCTAAGCAATTTACATGAGATATCGGTTGGCAGATTGTAGTTTAACAGATCTTTCTGAAGGTAGTAGAGACAGCCTAATCCTTTTTTCCATAAAGAATGAACACATTCTTTAAAATTCCCATTTTGGGTAACATCTATTCCCAAATAGGTATACTTGTTTGTAATCATTATAGGGTTGCCAGATAAATACCATTTAATCTTATTTGTTTTGCTGTTTCCTCCCAAAATAACAATCTTTGTCTTACTTATATTAGTGTTGAGATCATTATCTTTGCAATATTTGGTAAGTTGCTCAAGGAGGTTTTGTAAGCGATCTGGGTCTTCTGATAACAGAAGCAAGTCATCTGCAAAAAATATGTGGCTAAATAAAATTTTGTCAAGGGATACCTTACCTTCAACATCTGCTACATATGTTTCGAAGTCATTAATGAACATATTGAAAAGGGTTGGTGATAGGATGCACGCCTGCCGTAATCCAGTGTTTGAATGAAATGACACTAACAGCCTTTATTACTTCTGCTTCTTGAAATGAATCTGGGGAGGGCCCCATGATGAATGCATCAAGTGCCTGCTTAGTTGCACCAGACATCACTGCTGGGTAAACAAATTGCTGGCTATCAGCATGCAACTTTCTTCGTTTTCTTTTCCTAAATATATATTTACATTTTCTTTCTTTTTTTCTTTCTTTTTTTCTTGCATGGTTTTAACAGACACATCAAGTTTTAAAGACAACTGACAATGATCCAATAACCATGTGAGTGGTTTCACATTAAAATAAGTAACATAATTATAAAGTTCATCAGAAATGAAAATGTAATCAACTACACTCTGCCTATTGTATGTGTGACAAGTAAACTGTCCCAAGTGATCTCCAGCCAAACGACCATTCAGTGCCGTTAACTTACAAGATGCTGCTAGTGATAGGAGTGATTGACCAAATTTATTTATTAATTCATCTCTGCTGTTTCGTTGTGTTTGAATATTAAAGAAAATAGTAGATGGTATGTCTGGGAAAAAATTCTGGTCATCACTTGTCACACATTCAAAAACATTCCCCATTCTGGCATTGAAATCACCTCCAATAATTATATGCCCATGCTGTGAATATTGTAGAATCTCCTTATAAATATGATAAAATGGGTCATTTTTGGTACATTTCCAGTATGACGAGATGTCATGGGGAATATAGGTGGTACATAGATATATATCTTGGTCAACCGACCAAACTGTTTTATTTAATCTAATCCACAAAGTAAATTCACTGTTGGACACAACAGTGATAAAAGGTTTTAAGTAAAGTTTGCATAAAAAAGCTAAGCCACCACGTCCGACTTACACAAATTGTTTTCGTGGATTCGAAACAGGAAAATCCACCAAAACATAAATCACGTACATTCTCTGTTCATGTCTCTGACAGACCATCATAATAAGAGAAACATTTTAAAAGATCAGATTGTTTTAACTCGGATATTCCCTGAATGTTCCAGAAGGAAATATTAACCAGATTAGCATGTGTTATCATAATAAAAATGCTGGCTGTTAAGCTGCTACCCTTGAAAACATACTGTTATCATGCTCCCAAGTACTGAACCACTCACAATGTTACATAAAATTATGCACAGGAGTATCTGAATAAGTTAAGTTAATACCAGATTTATGTCGGCCATTAGAGAATCACATTACCTCAGCTTTGAACGCCAGGTAACCGTGCGCGTTCGTGTTAACAGTGACAAAGTGATCCAATTTCATGATAGTTTTACGATCTAATACGATGATCTATGAAATCCATTATTGTAAGTAGGAGGCTAGATAAATACAATATTTTAGGGGCTGGACGATTTATTCTCTTCTTGATATTTCGACTACTAATGAAATGTTCACTTTTCTTTTTAATGCTAAAGTACATGTAGCCTTCGGTAGCGTCTTGGTAGAGCGCTTGCTAGAAGTCCAATGGGGTGCAGGAGCGATCAGCTTGGATGGATTCGAGTTTCCCATCCTGATTTAATCTCTCTCTCTCTCTCTCTCTCTCTCTCTCTCTCTCTCTCTCTCTCTCTCTCTCTCTCTCTCTCTCTCTCTCTCTCGTTATTAGTTTGTCCTAAATATAACAAGTAACTTAAAACCAATGCCTCCTATCCTGATCTTAGTCACTGGCGATGTCAGAAGCTAAGCCCTTGATGGGCGTACTTGAAACCTTCGTGGTATGTAAGCACATAAATAGAGTTTCAGCTCAACTCAAACCAATGGGCTATTTAAATATTACAGAGGTCAGCCTTCTTGTAATCAGCAAAGAAAGATTACAAAAGGCATTTCACAAGTTGGTATTATTTTAATAAGGAACTATTTCCTAAACCGGACTATATTAAAACAAGCAACACCACAAATTGTGGTGTGGAGTCGTTAGACTGGTAGGTAATGATTCACATCCTGGTACAAGCTCCCACCAAGCGTCAGCGTTAACATGTCAACGCTAAAGTGTAATTAAACCTTTTAATCAACAACATTTATCTCACTAAGAACTAACCATTAGCCAACTGTCCTGGACAGACAGACAAAAAATCTGAGGTATGTGCTCAGCAAAGAACACTTGAATCTCATCTTGATATAAGCAAGAAAATACAATTCGAATGAAATGAAAAATCTCGGGCTGGTGATAATATCTGCGGGCTAGTGGATTTTTTTTATTTACTAGCCCAGCTGGCTATTAAAAAAAGTCTAATCCCACAGGTCTCAAATGACAATTGCTTAATTTGTTCAGAAAAGTATTTTATTCAGCCAGCACACACACACACACACACACACACACACACACACCCACACACACACACCACCACCACCACCACCACCTGGTTAGGCCTAAAAAAAAGTGTCTTTATTGGAACTCGACCCTACCTAGAGAAAAGGACAGATCCAAAACATTTTATAATGTAATGTTTTTTTCTCGATTTAAACAAAAATTAATACGTAGGTGAGCATAACATGTTACTTGGACATGTAGGCGTAAAGATGTTAAAAAGCGCGTCAACCTAGCTTACTTAAGGTTTTCCGACACACATTGTTTAGCTATCACGTAACCGGCTGTCACTTTGCATTTGGTAAGTCAGCCCTTCCTTTATGGGTTGCTGCCATATAACATTTCCATAATTAGTATATTTTAAAAGCTCTTGAAAGGCATAATCTTGAACAATCTAAATCTGTCAACAAATTCTCCTTCCACACCATCGATTCTTCTGTACCTAATGCAAATAAGACGTCCGTTTGCCTTGTCATCTCAAATAACACTGTTTTCAATATTTCAATATCCACTATGTGAAACTCTGGCAGCTCTCACGGGTATGGCGATTTCGCAATATTTCCCTGGACTGATATATAATTGTGCATACGTGTTGTTTTGAAGCTACCATGACTACCGTCAACGTTTAGTCGATGTACGCAATCGTGTTATCCTAGCAACAACTGGCTATAAATTGTCTGATTTTAGATAGATTTATCTTTACTGTGGTGCGAGGACACTGAACAGTAAAGCAGACACGACAGATTGGACGAGCTTTCTTCAAGATGAAAACCATTCTTGCGCTTCTGGTTGTGCTAGGTAGTGTATGGTTTGTCGTTCATTTCGTAGAATATTTATCAGCTTCTGTATGCAGTTAATTGTGTATATAATACCATTTTATAAATTTGAAATCAAAACAACATAGGAACACACTGATATTTCTGTGTCATGTAGACCTACTTGTGGATGACATAATATCTTCTATTTTCAAAATTTTAAATTGTAAATGATATATAAGCAATTTTGGAGGATTTTTGTTCATACGACTGGCATGTATTATTTATTCAAAATATTTTAAAATCCCAATTTATCTCGCTAAATATGACTTGTATTGTTAATACCTATTGGCAGCAAAACAATTTCGCAGCTAATCAATATTTTAGGATCTTGTATTTAAAGCAGTTCATAACTTACGCGTGTTTTGTTGGCATTCCATCTTGCGGCAGGAAAAAAACGGTTTCTATGGTGACAAGTTGTCTTCTTCTTTTTTTCTTTCTTTAATTACGTCTAAAAGAAAAGCGTTCTGTCAGAGTTATAAGGTAAACAATATGGTTCTTATTTACAGTACAAATTAAAATACTAATGTCATCACTTTAGAAAAAATATTTTGCTTTGTTTAACGACACCACTAGAGCATATTGATTTATTAATCATCGGCAATTGGATGTCAAACATTGGTAATTTTGACATATAGTCTGAGAGAGGAAACCCGCTACATTTTTCCATTAGTAGCAAGAGATCTTTTATATACACCACCCCAGAGACAGGATAGCACATACCTTTGATATACCAGTCGTGGTGCACTGGATGGTGCGAGAAATAGCCCAATTGGCCCACCGAAAGGGATCGATGTCTTCACTTTAGAATACAAATTGTTTGCATTTTTTAATTTTTTTATGTCTTACCGTTTCAGTATTTAAATAATAATGTGCGATCTCTCTCGCAGATACCCCCCCCCCCCCCCCCCCCCCCCCCCCACACACACACACACACCGAAATTGTAGATATTAAATAGACAATTTACACTATGATTATTATTTATACTACTGGTTAAAATATTAATTTCTTCATTTTAGGACATTAATTGTTTTGATTTTGTTTTATCATCCCGTTTTAATATTTAAATAATAATGTGCGGTCTATTTCAGTTTTGATAACGTAGATTAAAACAAATAAAAATAACATTACGTGTTAATATAAAATAGTCAATTTACTATATTTTAAATGAAAATAAATAATTATATATAAAATAGGTTACATTTTTAAAAAATTTCATAATAATAATGATGATAATAATAATAAATAATAATAATAATAATAATTAAAAATAATGACAATTAAAACGGCAACATTTTGGATTGTGTATTTTTTTTTAAATTGGAGACAAAGTGTCTTCATTTGTTTTGTCTTAGGAAACTAGAGAGAGTGTGAGTGCAAGGTTATGGGCAACACCCTCCCCCCTCTCCCCAATACCACTTGTGGACCACAATATTTTCCTTTTTGTACTACTACAATTTAAAAACAAAAATAATTTTTAAAACAGTTGAAAATTGTTATCCAAGACATTGCTATGTTGTTCTCCAGTTGCAAGGAATCGCGTTTGAAGCCATCCAAAAGTAAAACTTTAACTCATTCTCTGCACTAGAGTTTGTGTTCCCTCACTACAGATATCGTTCCTATATGGCACTGCATACATATAAACACATTTATGTATTTTACGAGCTATAAAAAAAATCCAGCTCGTTATTCGGAAAATACACTTTTTTATATCTTCGAATGTTATTTTTCAAGATTTTCTTTTTGAGCTTATTTACCAGTACAATTGTCTAGACAAGACAACACTATTTACACTCGGGCCGTTGCACAACGCAAATAGGAGGAATA
>NC_054707.1:63734308-63752428 GCF_016097555.1 Gigantopelta aegis | reverse complement strand
CCGAACACGGGACATCTACAATGACCGCCGCCTTCGGCTATTCATATTTATTTACCAGTCATGTCTGGCTAGAAACAAGGAAACACCTAACATAATACCTCATTTGTTTGGTTTCTCGAGACTCAATAGAGTGACCATACCTACAGATTACATTATGTACAGCCAATGGGAAGTCGTCTACTATTCAGTGAGGATGCTGAGAACCAATCGAATTACACCACTAGTAACTGCGTGTCACGGAAGTTATTGAGTGCCTGTTTGTTTTTCAATTATGATCAGAGAATTACAATGGAACTTTACTTTGACAGAAAATAAACCCAAAGCTACAGACATGGCCATATAAACACATTTAATTTATAATTTTTAAGATGATTGAAAAAGTAAAGACATAACCAGGGTAAAAAACATAAACCAAAAAACGTCTTTACGACGATCATCTTGTGACCGTTATAGCAGGTTCAACGTGTGATTTTGGGTGAAAAATAGTGACCAATTTAATCAGCATGCTGCATGAAATAAATTATACCACTGCTCCCATTGTTTTTCAAAATCTTCATTATTGCCATTTAAAAAATAATAATACAGTTTTCAACTTTTCTTTAATTATAGTTTTTATAAGGCAGATAAGTTTAATTTTTGTTTTTGTTCTTGTATTATCATGGTATAAATATAGTAATTTAAGTTAATAATTAACCAGTTTATTGCATAGGTATTTGGTGTTTTTTTAAGCAGACCTAAAATGGCAATAATATGTATCTATACTTATGTACTCTCCTATAGTATTGAATATCCAGGTTGTAATATTTCCCCAAAATTCTTTAACATAATAACAATCATAAAATAGATGTTTGATGGTCTCTTTCATACGATTACAAAAAGTGCATTTATCTGAATTAATATAATGGATTTTGTATACAAAATTGTTAGTTGTGAGAAATCTGTGTAGAATTTTGTATTGAAACCAACGTAAAGTTGTATCTCTAACGCATGTATATTGTAAAATCTATTCCATTCTGCTGGTGAATAACAAAAACCTTTACTTTTATATTTCAATTGAGACTTAGGAATAGCTGTTGTGTAGCATAATATTTTATATATTTATCTACATCCCGTTTTGTCTTCAAGAAGTTGTTTTAGCTTGGAGAGGGGGGTACATTGGTTTATCGTTTGTAATATTGACTTGTTTATTACATCATTTTCTTACACACCCGTTGATGAGAACATCGTGCGTTTCGTATAGGTAGCACTAAACCAAAACACTTCCAGGTGGGTCAAAGTTCGAAGTGCACCGAACTTTTGATAGAGAAGGTAACACCACAAGTCCTGTGAGTGTGTTGGTTGTAAATAAAATAGTTTCATCTGGGCTAAAAATGTATGCAATTTTATTTCATCTAGTACCACTGTGTCAAGTAGCCTTGTGCTTGGAACATGTATGGGGTACCTGTAAAAAACAAAGTACTCAAATTTTGTGCGAAACTAGGGATGTTGTAAAAAAACCATCTGGTTATACCGCAAATGAGCCATGAAAGGTATCATTTTCTGCAGTTAATATTTTGGGGTAGAGGTTGTAGTACTGATATTTGATATTTATGGGTCATAGTTTGGTTGATATATTGCATATAGTGTTTTTAAATACAAACGTTAACACTGTCACCTATGGGATTTTATTTGGTATAGTCTTACCTATAATGTTCCATTTTGTATAATGTTCATAATTTTAAAAATGTAAAACAAGAAAGAACTTGAACCTTGAAAAACATTAGGTTAACGAATACCATGAAACAGACACTGTTGTGTTAAAGTATCACGTTTCAATCTCTTTGCAGCAAAAGGCGAGTGCGAGTGCGAATAATTTTAACATGCTCAAATACCACTAGAGTTTCGAGCATTTCCGTCCCGGGGCCTGTCTCTGGATAGCCAGTGACTTGCTCCGGGACAGAACAAAATTAAGGGGATAATTTTGAAATTTACATCCAAAAATTAAATAGCGGGCCTTTAAAATTTTGATGCGCATCTCTAATTAATATAATTAATAAAGAAAATTCTACTCATTAAATTTGGTCGCTAGATTAGATCGGGCGGTCAAAAAGAAATTAGATAGATAGATATAACACGCCTGATTTGGGATGGGGGTTGAAAATGGACAGAATTTTGAAAATAGCAATTAGTAAAAGAAATTAGTAGGATTAAAATTAGAAAGAAAAAGGTTACAAGCCAAAAATATTTTAGGACAGTCCAAAAATAAATAAGAGAAAGAAGAGAGGATCGGACTATTTAATCATATTTTTAAAAAAAGAATTAATTTCGACATAAAATTTTGAACGAAGGTCTAAAAGTTTAAAGTCCGATCTTATGGTCCGGGCCAGGGGGGGGGGGGGGGGGGGGGGGGGGGGGGGGGGGGGGGGCGTAAGTTTGAGGTGGGCGGAATTTGGAATACGAATTTAGTAGTTAGGTCAAAGACCGAAGACCAAAATGTGCTACAAAAATTTAAGTCCAAACAATAAAATTAGATTGCTCGACCGAAAAGGTTTTAAGGTGATTTGAGCAATTTAGACGGGCTGCCAAAATAAACTGCGTCGGACTGTTTACCAAAAAAAACCCACCCCCAAACAAACAAACAAAAACAATACAATTTTGAACTGCGGCCAAATTTTTTTAAGTCCAACAAAGCCCTAAAAAAGTACATGTTCTAGGAGAGGTTCCGCAGCGGAACTCATAGCGAGTTGATGGGATGGTCGGCTCGGAACTTCGGGAAGAAATGCGGCGGGTCGATGTAGCACTCTCCCCGAAGTATTGCTGAGTAGTCTTCCGGAAGTATCAGCTTGACAATCCGATGGACGATTGGATTATCCATGTCTGATTTCAGCAAGCCTTGCCGGTACATCCCGTTCCGCTCCGACGTCAGGTAGTAGGTGCGACTTCCCTCGACGTACTGGAACTGGTACCGCCCTTGACCAGTTGGTGTTGCTGAGAGGTCGCAGTGAACTCCCCCTTCACACAGTCGCGGTACCGTCCAGGAAGCTTGTTGCGTGCGATCTGCCAAGTCGTGGGCTGTGTGTCGGACAAGTCCTGGACCGACACCTTCCTCTTCTTGGCTTCACGCTCTGCAACCGCTGTCGCAACAACTCGTGGAGACGCCGGTGGATTTGTTGGTGCGGACGACACTTTTCCTGTTTCCATCGGCGTTGGTGCTGCAGGGGGAGGGGCTGCCTCTGCCGGTTTAGCCGTTGAGCTGCCGCTTTTGCCTCCCCCTGAACCGCCCCTGCCGGTCTCGTCTTCTTCTGGGCAGTTGAGCCGCCTGGTTTGGTCCCCTCTGAGCTGCCGTGGGACGACGTCTCCTCCTACTTCGCGCGATCTCTTCTGTTTATTGTCACCATAATACAAGGTGACAATAGCCGTGCTCCCATTGTGTTCAACACGACACTTGGCCATACGGCCAAGCTCGTGCAGCACACCCCCAAGGGTGGGGGGTGGGGGTGGGGGGGGGGTGGGGGTGGGGGGGGGGGGGGGAGAAACCTCGACGTTTGAAAAACACAAGCGCATTCTGTGCTGTCTCGAGTAGGAGCAAAAGGCGGTTTCAATTTTGTTTATATTAAGTGGGCAGCAGTGCTGGATTAGTCATAATACTGGCGCTGAGATGATAATCAAATCACGTTTAACAAGCGAACCAACTTTTGAAAAAAAACTTAATATTTAGCGCAAGAATACATACCAGTGTACCTTTAATACTAATAAGTAAAATTCGTTACGCCATTAGATTTATGGTGATGAAGTCGAATTAAATCAAATGAAATCAAATCAGTTTATTTATAAATAACCGCAAGTTGTTAAAATAAAGGCTTATATACTATTCAAAAACAATCAAAGGAGCACATACTAATTATATGTAGATAAATTTTAATATTAATCAGGATTATATTTAATTTGTGTTTTATGAAAGGACATTTTTTAAGTACATGAGGAATATCTACATATTAAAATTACGTTTTGCTCAGTGATAAACACTGACGTATATTATATATAGAACATATAATAAAATGTCAGTTCTCCCCGAACCATTTTAAATCAGCATATATATCACCTCGTTTTAATTAGCAGTTTTCCGTAAAAAACTGACCAACTATAGGAGACAGGGGCCCTATTTTCGAAGCCATCTTAGCGCTACGAAATCGTAAAACCGTCGTAGGTTGTGACGTCACTACAGAGCACGCCATAGTGACGTCATAGCTTACGATGATTTCACGATTTCGTAGGCTAAGATAGCTTCGAAAATGGGGCCCCAGGTCTGCAGGACAATCAACAATAAAAAATAGTTTTTAAACGAATCAAGAGTTTTAAATAATGGAAATTGTTGACTAAGTTTTTGATATAGCAAGGCTTTATGTTGTTTGTTTGTTTTATTTGTAAGCACGGCATTTAGTTATAAAACTAATTACTCTTGTATACCATAATTATATATATATATATATATATATATATATATATATATATATATATATATATATATATATATATATATATATATACACTGAACAAAAAAGAAACTTCCGATTTGTACATATAGTATTTGTTGTGTTAAAGAATTCATTGTGTAATGAAATTATATAGGTAGTATTAGCCTTGAGCTGTATTATCAGGATTCATGAATTTTATCGATTATTTTTGCACTGTTAATCGTCGACAACATAAAATTCAGTTTGCACGTGCATGCATGGTTCGACATGTCCCGTGTAGTATTCGGTCAATTTGTTTTACTTGTCTTACTGACATTGTTGTCAAGTGAACGAAAACGCTTCAAAATTTGTAAAAACATTAACGTTTTTTACATTGTAGCATTTTTAGTATGCCAAGAATACCCAATAATTTACGCGAACGGGCGATTGTCATGCTTGATGCTGGCATGTCGACAGAAGACGTTGCAAGGCATGTTAGGAGTTCTAGTCGAGCGATACAAAATTTTCGCGTAAGATTTCGAACGACAGGAAGCACCAACGACTTGCCACGTCGTTGACGTCCGCGTGTTACAACGCGTGGTCAAGACCGCTATATCATGAACATGCATTTGCGCAATCGATTCCAAACTGCCACTGCTACTGCTGCTAACACACCTGGGCTTCATAATAACCGAATCAGTGGGCAAACTGTTCGTAATCGTCTGCGGGAGAACGGTTTACATGCACGACGTCCTTACGTCGGATGCGTTTTAACGCAACGTCATCGTCTAAATCGTCTTAATTGGGCACGTGTACACACTCGTTGGATACGGCGACGCTGGAATACCGTTCTTTTTTCGGATGAATCCAGATTTTCTTTACAACGTGGTGATGGCAGGGTGCGCATCTACCGTAGGAGAAATGAACGCTATGCTGACTGTTGTGTTCTTGAACGAGATCGTTTCGGGGGTGGGGGTTGTGTCATTGTCTGGGCAGCCATTGCCCATGGTTATCGTTCACCACTTGTCGTCATTGATGGCAATTTAAATGCTCAACGTTACCGCGATGACATTCTCGCTCATCACGTCATTCCTCTGTTCCATAACAACGCCAACATCTCGATTTTTCAGCATGATAATGCCACCTCTCATATAGCTAGAGACACTGTAAATTTTCTTAGGACAAATAACATTGATTTCATTGATGACTGGCCCGCTAAAAGTCCTGATCTCAACCCCATCGAGCATGTCTGGGATAGTCTGGACAGACGATTGAGGCGTCGTCCCAACCCACCCGCTAACGTCAACGAACTTCGTCAAGCGCTCATTCAGGAATGGGACAATATTCCACAGGCAGAAATCAACACTTTAGTCAATTCTATGCGCCTGCGATGCACTGCAGTGGTCAATTCAAGAGGTGGTCATACCCGTTATTAAGTGGGGTTTTTTTTGTTTAACCCCTACCACACTTGGTCAAAATTTCTCCCAGTTTCTGTTAACCTATGGCCATGATTTTTGCACCAAACGATGCATCATGGAACACTCTTTAAACGCACATATAACAATTATTCCCCCGGTTTGTTTTCATCAAGTTATGTTCAAGAAAAGTTAGCGGAAGTTTCTTATTTTGTTCAGTATATATATATATATATATATATATATATATATATATATATATATATATCTATCTATCTATCTATATATACACACACACATGTATATATATATAAAATTAAATTTAAAAAGTTACACACCGAGAACGGAAAGGTTTTTGGCAATGACATACAAACGTCTCGTTCTCCGGCGATTCACAGTTTGTTTTTATTGGGGTTTTTTTTGGTCATATAATAGATCCGTTATGCAGTCTTTAGCCATTATTTGTGCAATGCCCCATCGTCTGAAAAAAAATATGACCACTTTTATTGTTCGTACAGTGGCGGACTTTATCTAAAATATCTTTTGAAGCGCAACCTAAAATTATTTAATAAATACAATTATTCCCAGAACAAACTTAACCACACTACGGCAGGCAAGGAGTTATTTGATTTCACACTTAGTTATTGAACAGCTGCTTAAAATCTAGATTATAGTGTGTATAATAACGACGCGACCACTAAGAGGGAGATAATTTCTGGGCCTTCGCCATTGTGAGCAAATACATTCATATATTGTACTTTGAACCGGTATAAATAGTAAATAATTTTAAATATAATTATTAACAAATAATTTTAATAAACATAAATTGTAATGAAGTAATTTTTATGTTTTATATAAATATAAATATACATATATTAATACATGTATCCTTTTATCTCTCTACACCATTTTAAAAATGAAATATATTCACAAACGTTCAAACTTTTGAAGATCACTTAACAGAAAGAAAGAAATGTTTTATTTAACGACGCACTCAATACATTTTATTTACGGTTATATGGCGTCAGACATATTGTTAAGGACGGACAGATATTGAGAGAGGAAACCCGCTGTCGCCACTTCATGGACTACTCTTTTCGATTAGTAGCGAGGGATCTTTTATATGCGCCATCCCATAGACAGGGTAGAACATACCACGGATTTTGATATATCAGCCGTGGTGCACTGACTGGAACGAGAAAGAGCCCAATGGGCCCACCTTCGGGGATCGATCCCACATCACTTAACAGATTTAGTAATAAATAATTTAATAAAGGTTTTACAAAGGCTGTTAACTAGAGATAACATTTTATGTGCACACATGGCTTCTATTAGACGCCTAACATCAACAATTCTATGAAATGGTTCTGCCGTCTTGATCTAATTTAGACCTTGGAGGAAACTGGCTTTGTCACAAATGACGATAATAAGACTCTAACATCATTGGCGGATTTAGGAGAGAAAGGGTGTGGTTATATCTCTCATTTGCATATTAAACGCCGGATTTATATATCCTGGTTATACAAATTTCAGATTTATATATCCCCCAAAATGAGTTTTGGATTTGTAATCTGGATGATTTTCTTGAAGATTTATATATATTTGTAAATGTTTTTGTTTTTTTCTCAGGGATATAGGATTTAATTTTAATGATAGTATGTTCAAATTTGTAGTGCATTTAGTCATGACACATACATATATATATATATATATATATATATATATATATATATATATATATATATATATATTATTTGCTGAAAAGTTAAGGATTTATAAATCAGTAAGCTAAATCAGAAAGTGACAAACGGCGCCCCACAAAAATGCGATCACAGAATATAGCTGTCATGTGACACAAGCGACAAACCATAAATAATGTGGTAAAATATTGTCTAATTGTCCGCGCCGTGGTGTTAAAATTAATGTGTTTCCCAAACAATATATGAACACTAGACTTGTGTTTATGAATTATCTATAAATTAACACGTCATGGTTAATTTGTGGAATATGACCTGATCAGGTCATAGGTTTTAACGTGCACATTCAGAACAAACTGTTCTAGCGAATCTAGGAGAAAAGTCACAGGTAAGAAAGTCACAGAAAAAAAACCACAGGAACAAAAATCACAACTTTTAATAGAAAACAACATATTAGGAAATGAAAGATTTTGTCACTGAGAGTTTTTGTCAATGTTCTTTATTTTCAATGTTGGTGGTTTAAACGGATGTTCCAACCGATTCCACGGAGAAATTCTAGCAAATATCTGGCCTGGCTTGTCCCGGGTCCTAGCAGCTTGATATGTCATCGAGTTGCGTATTTTGGCGAGACGGACCTGGGTCTTATCTGCAGCATGGTTGTGGGGTTGAACTGCCTCTCGGTGCTCTCTTTGTAAGTCAGTAATCATAGAACCTCGACAATTACCACTTGATCTTTTGATGCATTTCCACCACAACTTTGTTTTGCGAGTTGCATGTTTGGTATACATGAACCCCTCATAACAGATCTTGTTACCGCCATTATTGCTATGAATAATTTCCATACTAAAGATGCTTTTGTTATGCTATTGATCAGCTCCTGTTTTGTTACCTAGCTTTGTGTTTTTAACTTCCAAGCTGGCATTCTCTATTTTATACCTTACTGGTTATATGCCCAGTACTTTGTTTGTTTATTCTCCTGAAGATGTTGGTTTTTAGACCAACGAAACGTCGAATATTTTAAATATTTTAATGTAATTTAAAATTTTAAGGTGGTTTCAGTTTACTTGTTTAAAAGGACGTATTTCTAAAATCTGCTTACGAACAAAAAACACGTTAACATTTCTACAGGATGCATTTCTAAAGATACTTTGAAAAACACGTTATAATTTCTTTAGGAAGTATTTCTAAAGATACCTACAAAAAATGTTAATATTTCTATAGAATGTATATTTAAAAGATACAAGAACTTACAATAAAACATGTTAACATTTCTGTAGAGTGAATTTCGAAATGGTACAAAAACATGTTAATGTTTATATAATAGATTGTCTTTTTAAAAGGTACCTACAAAAACAGGCTAACATTTCTACAGAATGTATTACACAAAAGTACCTAAGACACCAGGCTAACATTTCCATAGAATGTATTTTTAAAACATTCTTACAAACAACATGTCATCATTTCTATAAGAGCTATTTCTAAAAGGTATTTACAAAAAACTCCAACATGATATCATTTCTGTAGGAAGTATGTCTGAAAGGTACATACAAAAAACACATGTTAACATGCTTAATAGGATGTGGGTTTTTTTCCAAAAAGGTACCTACAAAAACAGGCTAACATTTCTACAGAATGTATTTCTAAAAGGTACTTACAAAAACAGACTAACATTTCTACAGAATGTATTTCTAAAAGGTACTTACAAAAACAGACTAACATTTCTACAGAATGTATTTCTAAAAGGTACTTACATAAACAGACTAACATTTCTGCAGAAAGTATTTCTAAAAGGTATCTTCAAAAGCAGGTTAACATTTCTACAGAATGTATTTCTAAAAGGTACTTAGAAAAAACATGTTAACAGTGTGCAATCATCCCTATTACAATATCTCATTATGATACCCACGCTTCTTTTTGTAAAATTTAGAAGTCTTCTTGTGAAAAGTCATAAAAATACGGCAAAAAAGACTCGTAGTGATGAGGCTGTATATACGACAACCGTATAATATATTTTAGAATTTTATATAAACGACTGCCGAGACTTGGCAAATGAGGGCCGGTTATATAATAAAATAATTTTAAAAAATATATTATTTCATGACGAAGATAACTGCGAATACGCTGAAATAAAATAATAAACAGTCGGAACATGAACTCACCATTTATTATTATTATTATTATTATTATTATTAATATTATCAGGCGCGTGTGTATGGAATTTAGCAGGGGAGAGTCTAGACGGTTACAACGCTATAGTGCTTGGTTCGAAAACGGATAACATGTTTTCCAACGTCACAAATGTGGTAGACTAAAAGTAGTAGACTAATAATAATAATAATAATAATAATAATACACTACTGTTATTATTATTATTAAATGTATTATAGTGTTGGTAAAATCACGTCGCGGTGGGGTGGGTGGTGGCGGTTGTTACAGAAACATTACATAAATTTAGAGGGGGACCCGGGAGTGGTCTCAGCGTTACTGGTATAAAAATATGTATTTTGAGTTTTATTGCCCCTTGCAATTTTGCGCTTTTCAAATATGACTAAATACAGCAAAATAACCTTTTAGTCATATTTATTTGCGGTAAAATGAACTTTAAAAAAAAAAATGGTAATCAGAGAAAAATTATTAAGTTCAAGCCCTGTTGTTAGTTTGTGTACTGTCCGAAGTTAGTTTCTCTTTCACATACGCTACCTCAGCAGCTGATAATCTGTAATTTTTATTTTTGTTTATTTACTTATTTATTTATTATTAAATTTTGTTTGTTAGGTCTGTAGGGGCAATATTACGCTATTCATAGATTCATATACCCCCCCCCCCCCCCCCCCCCCGTCTCCCCAGTTCAGAAAACGCACTGTTCGTACAGTACTTGGTATGTATTCCTCCTGATCCAGATGTTTCGGTAATATGGATCAATCAAATACTTATTTATCGCCTGTGAATATAGCCAGCCCTCGTTATCGGAGGCTATATACACGGCCGTCGTATATATAATCACATCGTACATAAACACCGTCTAGTTAGAGTATTCTTTTAAAATGTGACAATTCCTATCCGAAGTCAGCTGTTATGGCATATTTTGCATAAAATATATTTGACAAGGTGGAAAATGAAGATGTTTGTAATTATGATGTTTAGAGTATTTTGCGTACGACTAACGATAAATTTACCTAAGATGCAAAGGCCTAACCAGTCGGGATTATCGACGTTTAACTTACTTCTGTCACTAAAATAAATTAATGTATCAGCTTATTATCATTCAGTACATGTTTTTATTAATTTTTAATAACTTATTTTCATTGTGGGGTTTTTTTCTATTTACCCCACGTCGCAGAGGACGTTAAAGCGTTCTCGTCACACGAGCTTGGTAAATCGTTTTGACATTGCAGTTATTCGGGGGGGGGGGGGGGGGGGGGGATGCCCGTCACGTGACTCAAAATAATACGCCACATCTCTGCTCTCCAAATAGCCGTTATTTTTCTCCAAATTATGGACCGTTGACATAATTCAATTAGTTTTACAAAATATCAGTAATAAGTGAGTTATGGTAATTATGTAGATGGTTAAATAAAGTACTTTTAGCGACAAATCAAATGTATATATTTTCAGATAATATTTTGTTAGGTCATTAATTAGGTCAACCATCCGTGACAGAGCGCCTTTACAAAAAAAGAGAAAAAGACACACACACACACACACACACACACACACACACACATTTGTTCTATAGTTCGTTCCACAGGGAACGCCTTTTTTAATGCTATGATAACAAGAAGCATTTCTCAAAGCTTCGAATTAAATTAGAAATCTGAGACGAGCAGACATAAACACGTTGGGTGTTGTTGACAGCTACTTTGAATTTAAATAAATTATCCCCAACCTCGGTGTCGGTTTTTGGTAGGTTTTAAAAAAAACAGGTTGCCGGGGTCTGGACTGAACATTAACGTTGCGGAAAGACACTGGCTTAAGATGTGATAATAATCCAGCTCATATTTCAATACATCATTTGTTGGATTCGTTTCGAGTGCTGTGTCATAGCCAGCTTTGTTTTGTAGATCCACATAGTCACGATCACGGAACACACACTACAAGTAGAACAGAAAACCAGAATCCAACATGACCAAAACACTTTTGTAATCACTCTAATAATTAGCACGCAATTTGTGAAATATTTGTGCACATACCATGTTAAAAACTATCCCAGTAAATTAAGTCCATTTAATGTACAATTGCAATGCATCTATAGTTCACCTGACAAAATTTAAAAATACAAACTTTACTTTCTACAAAATTGGGGATTTCTAATTAACACATTTATTTTGTCACAACAAAGCCAAAATGTAGGCATCACTACTACACAAATCAAAACAAAAAGCCTTCGATTGGAATTACACTGGCATAGCATTTATTACATGTATAGCCTGCGTAAAAGAATCCATATGACGGATTCATGGCGGCCCTGGCAACAACAGCCGTACCCTTTCCTGGGTTTCCAAAGGAAAGGCCCACTCGGTGCACCCCTTATGCGCATAAAAGCTATACCCATGCAGCTTGTCCACCCGCGAGGGTAACCTACGCGAATGTATTTATACGCATGGCTAATCGAGGGTTCCCTACGAAAGGTTGGAGGCACCTATAACCAAGCTACCAATCTAATTAAAATTAGCTCCACTATTACATGTGGATCTAACACCAGCCAGTTGGAGCTCATGTCCACCAATCAGAACCTTACTTGCAGAATCCTGCCAGTGATTTAAAAATAATTTGAAAACATTCCGAATTATCCTGAGGATATACATGTTTCGTGTGAATTACGAATGCCTTAAAACATGTTTTATTTTATAAAATAAATAATTTGTAATGTAAAACTGAAGACTGATTTAGTTGTGGGTTTTTTTAATAAATAAATAAATAATTTTTAATGTAAAATTGAAGACTGATAACCCACCTCGTACGTATTGGTATGGTTCGCTGTACTGCGGCCACTAAAATAGACTCGCCCGATATTTTTAGAATTTGTATGCTCCCAAATAACGTTATAAAAGGCGAAGTGTGATTGGTCAATATTTAAATTATTATTTACAGACGAAATGTTACCTGGACATTGGGGACTACGCAGTTTTGTTAGTTTTAAATCACTTGCAGGATTCTGCAAGTAAGGTTTTGATTGGTGGACATGAGCTCCAACTGGCTGGTGTTAGGTCCACATGTAATAGTGGAGCTAATTTTAATTAGATTGCCAAGCTACCAAAGGCTTCCCAATCCCAAACGAGGGTCCCGTACGAATGAGAGTAATGTGCCAAGCCGCCACAACTCCGCCACAGGACTCGTCCATACGAGGACACCCCATCCACCCATCAATCAACCAATCAAACCTGGAATCTAGTAACATTAAGCTAAAATTAATCTCAAACGGCATATTTAAGGTTCTTCTCCAAGCTTTCCTGAAAAGTGTTAAGAAAGATGTCATTTCTAATGTCAGACAGATGGTCCCGATCTTCTCTGAATAAACCTGGGTCTATGGGAGTAATTTCATATTTAATTCCAAAACCCCCATTCCTCCCCACCCAAATAAAATCATATCTGTTAATTCTTACTCTTTTTCTTTCAATTGCAACCCATTCATCTGCCCTCTTCCACCTGCTCCGTGGGGAGAATTCCTGACCATACAAAACTAGTGCGTGGCATTATGCTCTGAAGCTTAGCAAAATCCTGCGTAGTCATTTGCCCTATACAGCAAACTAGGTCATTGGATCCGAGATGCACTACTAATACGTCTGGAACTGAATACCGTAACAGTTTTTGTTGAATGAATGGCACTAGCTCTGCCCATTTCATTCCTCTTCTGCCAAACCAAGTTATTCTCGTGTTGCTGAGTCCCAAGTGTCGACCAGGAGGGCAAACAAGAGTTCTTCTGTGCGCCCAATAAATCAAGGACGAGCCCACCATCCATACATTTGCAAAACGTAACCGATCAGTCAGCAATAATTCATACAATCCATGGAATTCTAATATAACGCAGATATGCAGTAGACGTCCAACGACCCCACAACTGAATATTTTCATGCGGAATCCCCTGCATAGCAGCTGCGGTTGCGGCGCCTATTCTAAATGAATGTGCCTTGAAGTATTTAACATCTAAATGCAAAACAATTATTGCTTTTGTTAAGATTTTAGTAAATTGGGACCGAGTCAAACACTTCTCATTAAAATGCTTGAATAGATAAACACCCTTATTACCTGTAATATGCTAATATTTTTGCATAGCTTGAACTGGGCACACCTGGGTATTTTCTAACTGAGATAATCTAAGAGTTGTCCCATGACCATCTTGATCACTCTTGGACCGCCTAATAGTGACTTCCATATAACTTGACTGAACTTTGATATCAGACAACCTAAGGGGCTTATCGCTATCGGCTTCCGTTGTGAACACCACCTCCCCCACTCTCATAAATGCAAAAAATGCTAACAAAAAAGACTGCTTTGAACATTTCAGACCCATAGTTGGAGAAACAAATTACACCGAGGGCCCTGGGCAAGGTTTTAAGTATTTCCATTGTTATCGGGGCTCTAGTGTCATGACTGATTTCCTAAATCCTTGCATCAATTTCTGAACAATAAAATTACTAGTCATATCACCCATATTATTGAGCCTATGTTTCCGGCTTATTGCTGAAATATGCACTGCAGCAGTCGAATGACACCTTCCCTTTAATGACAAATTAGCTATATATTGAACAATGTGTCCAAGGGGTACAGGCCATTCATTTGGAAGGTGGAACTCCATTCTGAATTTATGGAACTCCCTCAGTGTTAGGTGCAATGGAACAGTCTAACAATCGAGATGCCTCAGACCAAAGTTCAGCATTTCCATTGGGATAGGTGTTGGCAACCTGTCTGCGTCCGGTGCTAATACTCGGAATTTCTGGAATTGAAACCGTGATAAGGCGTCAACGATGAGATTTCTTACACCCTCAATGAACTGGCCCCTTACAAAGAGTTAAATTTCAAACAGTCACTCACCATGTGTCGTACTAAATGCGTAACTTCGGGGGATCGTGAAGTATTTGTATTGAGAATGTTCACCACGGATTGGTTATCGGAATTGAAAAGAACCTTTTTGTTCACCATCTCGTTACCCCACAACCTGAGTGCAACGACTATTGGGAAAAACTTCAACAATGTTATGTTTTTTATGTAGCCTTTAATTCTCCAAAGCCGCGGCCATCTGCCATAGGCCCATTTGCCCTTAAAATATATCCCAAAACCCCGACTACCTGCACTATCAATGAACAATTTCAAATGGTTATTGTCTGTCCAAAACCTATCCAAAAATACAGATACACCATTATGGTTATTTAAAGGAAACATGACACGTAACCACATTATAGCTCATTTTAAAAACAAAATGATATAAAAATAATATACAAATAAGTTTATAACAATAAAATGCGTGTAGTTATCTTAAAACGAAGAAATTACACCGATCAGTATCAAAGTATGATTTATGCATATTTTTCCGTAAGCTTTCGGAAAAACCCGGAAGTGACGTCAGAGCCGCTATACTCTTTCATTGTTTATATATGGAGTAAGGGGCGTATGATCTTTTCAGAGCCCAACAATGCCGTACTGTGCGGCCTTTGGGTGTCAAAATAAACAGTTTAAAGGATCGGGATTATCTTTTTTCGGTTTTCCAAAGGATTGTATTCGAAGAAAGGCGTGGATATTTTATTGTAAAAGAAAAGATTGGACACCAACGCCGTATAGTACTTTGTGTTCCGTACATTTTTCACCTTCAAATTACGAGACTTTTCCAGCAACGAAAGAAAGTTACGGATATCGTAATGCTAGAGCAAAATTATTTGTAACAGCTATCCCTGATGTTCACCTATTACTAGCACCAGAAGAGCCAAAGACGCCAAAAACATCACGAGGGGCATATGCTAAACGAAGACGAGCTGAGGTAAGTTTATCTGTTCATTTCATTTTCTTGTGCATGTCGAAATACTTCCATCCCAACTTCCAATAGAAGTGTTTGGTTTTTTTTTTCATTATCAATAATTACACAGTAATTTGATAATTTTAGGACTTTCCTTTGACACATAATACTTATAAATATTAGGGTTACCTTCCCTCTTAACGGACTAGATAATGCACGTGTACCTAAAAAGAAATTACTTTTATTTTCAATATTTTTGCTCTCACCAGCACGAATCGGAAAGAGAGAAACTGTATGTTCCGGGGAATATTTAACATGGATTTATGTAGATCTATACAAAAATACTATTATCAATTAATTCTATGTTTTGACCAGAAAGTTAATTATTGATAATCCACCAATTTACAGAATATTGTATTCATACCAAATACATCCATTTTATGAATCCAAACTGGTGTACACATACAATTAGTATTGTGTCAAAGAATTGTTCAAATACAATATGTGCTGCTAAAATCTTTTATTCATTAACAGATACAGGTATCAAACATGTATTGGAATATATAAACCAACATTTCTCCAGTGAAGGATATATGGTAGCCCCACTTCCATGGCTAGTAATATTCAACGTTGGGCTAGTAAATAACTACTATTGCCATGCCCAATGGCATTTTTGGGTTAAATGTTGCAGTTAAGTCTATTTTTGTAAATATGAATATCCTGCCCCAACCCCTCAATGTTAGTGTTTTTAGACTTTAGGTGACATATTTGATTATTACTGTTATTTAGTAAAATTGTATTAACTTTCAAGTAAAGTAGAGCTAGTAAATTTATAAAATCACTGATCCCATGGCTAGTGGATTTTATAAACATTCTAGAAGCCCTGAGGATATAATCGATAAAGATACATAATACAAGATAAAACTTGGGTTGGGGGAATTCAAATCAATTGTGTCGTTGAGATTTTTGCTATTGTCAATCATCAACAGTTTAATTATTTATATTAATATACATTGTTGACGGTTTGGCATATCAGATAATGATGAACAGAAAGAAGAAACTGTCCAAAAACTATAATTTCTTTACTGACTGGGGTTTATATTTTGAATTCGAATTAAATCAGATTATCATAAAAATACCAACAAAAGGCAAAATATAATATATTATCTAAAAATATATAATAAATTGCAAACAATAATTCTACAGAATTAAATGTCTTGCCTACCCTACCATAAACTTATTCAGTGTCATTAATAGTGCATCTGTAGATATATATCCATCTCAATGAATGTTATTATTTTTTTTTAACATTAAAAAAAATTAAACTTCAAAAATTTAATTAAAATTTTTAAATAATAAATTTTTGACATGCACTGGGATGAACATTCATAGATAGAACTATAAATGCAGCTTTACTGATGCAGGACAATATAATTTATGAGAAATGTAGCTACATTTGTACAATCAGTGTTGAGCTAAATGCAAAAGTTGATGCTGCAGCCAACGAAAAAGTAATACCTATACTTCGTCTGTTTAGTTTGTACATGTATTGTAAAGATAAGACAAAAATCACCAGACTTAGCAACTTCAGGATAACGATGTTGTTGACAACTGGTATGGTTACTGGTTATAAAACTATATTATATGAATATTGTATGAGAAGTTTATTTTTGCTCGACAGTTCAATTAATTAGGATTTTATGAACTTATTTTGATAATGAAAACACTTAAAACCAGTAAATATAATTGGTTTCATAAATTAACATTGTTTCATCAGTAGTATTTGATATACATATCATTTATTAGTTGTTTAAGTGAAAACAGACCATATTGCTAAATCACTTTTAATATCCTTGTTCAATCTAATTTTATGACGAGGTCTCTGTACTTTGCATGTTGCAACAATTAGCCTCCGTGTAAACGCTCGGGCCATTGGAATTGCTCTGTTTATGAAATTAAGTAAGCCAATCAATGATTACATTTCTTTTAAACTAGCCTTTTGTTTATGCATAAATCTATTAATAATAGTTTTGACTTCTATAATTTTGTCTAATGGAACTCTTACCTGCATTTCAATAGTATCAATTTCTAGACCTAAGAATACTAAGTTGTTAAATGGATTGACAGTCTTTTTCTCCGCAACTGGCACCCCGAGATTAGAGCAAATATGCATGAATATGTCCAAAGTTCGTTTACATTGCATTTTATCCACCCCACCACAAAGGAAATCATCAATGTAATGCAATAGATGTGCCTCTGGTAATTTTTGTTCTACAGCCCACTGAATGAATGTAAAATTTTTTTCGAAGATTGAACAACTTATCTTACAACCCATAGATAGGCACTTGTCAAAATAGTACCTATCTCTGAATTTAAACCCATGTAGGTCAAAATCACCAGGCCAAACAATACAGAGTCTGAAGGCACTCTTAATGTCAGCTTTTGCAAGCATACACCCCTTACTTAGTATTTGCACCATTTCTGCAGCCTTATCAAAACTAGTGTATTTTACAGGAGCTACAGAATCATCTATGTGGTCGTTGACAGAGCTACCAATCGGATGTGACAGATGATGGATTAATCTATATTCTCCCAGAGCTTTTTTAGGGACTACACTCACTATAAAA